>NW_025999905.1:14039668-14060415 GCF_001458135.2 Marmota marmota marmota | reverse complement strand
GAGAAGAAGATTAACATTCAACAGGGATGAGAGGTGGGAGGGAAAGGGAGAGAGAAGGGAAATTGCATGGAAATGGAAGGAGACCCTCAGGGTTATACAGTGGAGGGGGTAGAGAGAGAGGAGGGGAGGGGAGGGGAGCGGTGGGGAGGGGGGAGGGTGGAGGATGGGAAAGGCAGCGGAGCACAACAGACACTAGTATGGCAATTTGTAAATCAATGGATGTGTAACTGATGTGATTCGGCAATCTGTGTATGGGGTGAAGGTGGGAGTTCATAACCCACTTGAATCAAAGTGTGGAATATGATATGTCAAGCAATTTGTAATGTTTTGAACAACCCACAATAAAAAATTTAAAAAAAATATTCCATTGTGTATATATGCCATATTTTTAATCCATTCATCCACTGAAGGGCCTCTAGGTTGGTTCCACAGTTTAGCTATTGTGAATTATGCTGCTATTGATGTGGCTGTGTCCCTGTAGTATGCTGTTTTTAAGTCCTTTGGGTATAGAGGGATAGCTGGATCAAATGGTGGTTTCATTCCAAGTTTTCCAAGGACAGTGCCTCTTTCTTAAGAGCCAAATAAATGGAATCTCATACTGCCATTATCCTTGTATCTTTTCCATTGCTGGGCACAAGCCTGACATGCAGCCAGTGTTTGATAAATGAATATTACACTAGTGAAATAATCTGCTTTTATCTATGTGGTTTTCAGTCATCACTGGTACTGGATGTTCAAGGAAAGATGTTGAAGATTATTTTTAATTATTTTTAAAATTAATCAAATATTTATATTCTTCTATTATATTCTCTAAAAGAACTGTGGCCATTACAAGCACAAATAACACCTGAGTTCAAATCCTGGTTATGCTTCTTACTTGCTTTGTGACCCAGGATAAGTCACGTACTCTCTCTGTGCCTCAGTTTCTTCATCTGTAAAATAATAGCGACTTCTGCACAAGTCATTTTAAGGACTGGAGTTTGTATGTGTCTAGAATGCCAGGTGAATAGTAAATGCCTATCAGTTTGTGCCAGGGAAGGGACGAATTTTCCCAGGGGATGACAGAGCCTTTCTCCTTTTGAGAAGCTCTCATATCCTCAAGGATCCAGGGATGTCCATAAGGCTCTAAGAGCATGAAGAAAAAGCCAACTGTATGCCAGGAATTGAGAGCAAGTGCCATGCTCATCTGCTACCTGTGGAACCAGCAGCTCTCAGAGGACAAAGCCCTGATCAGTAGCTTCTCCCCTAATTTGCAAGCCCTGAATCTGGAGGTCCATCTGGCTTCTAAGAAGAGAGACATGAACTCTTGGATAAGGCCACTATTGATGGGGACTATTGCATCCACTCCTGGGGTGCTTGCTAGAAGTTAAGAGTTCTTAGGATAGCATCTGCCACACAGAAAGTGAACACAAATGTTAGCCATGTTGGTGTTGATGACGAAGATGAAGCAGGAGAGGACAGAGGGAAGAAGTCTGAAGGGTGGAGGGAAGGCACCACTGGAAGAGGAAGGGCATAGAGGGACAGAGCTGCAGTGAAAGAACCTAGAGACAGAAGCCTCTTGTCACCGTGTGACTTGCACACAGGGGCTGTTGGCATCAGCACCCGTGATTCTCTTTCATTTTCTCAAGGTTGGGGCTGGGATACTTCCTTATGCACCAGAACAGTCTGAGGCAGCTCCCTGCACATTCCAGCTCAGGTCTGTGCTGCAGAACCTCTAAGGGCAGGGTGAGGCTTTTTAGGTGGTTCCTTCTATTGAGCCCGAGGCTCAGCATTTAACATTTGCTGTGCGATCTTGCCAGTTTAGCACATCCTGACTCTGTGTGTGTGTGTGTGCGCGTGTGTGTACATGCACGTATGTTTAACTCACAGAATGTACACAATTTTGGTTATTCTGGAAAATAATTGCTCTTGATTAGAACAAATAACAGTCACAGCTTCCTATTTTCACTGTGATTTGGAGGAGAAAAGCAATAGCTTAAATCATAGAACAGGTGTTTCAGATCAGATAGAGGAGAAATGTGTTTTTCAGATGGATTTGATAAACCCAGGAATGGGTTGCCAAGGGAAATTTTGAGGCCTCTTTCTCAGGAAGCTTTTAAAAATAGGATAGATGCTCATCTGCCTGAGAGAAGTGTTGCAAAATCCTATCTGGAGATGGCATGATGGATTGTCTGCAGGGCAGGACTGAGGAGAAAGGAGAATACCTTTGATGGAGGTCCACTGATAGAGCATTTCATTTCATTTTTCAGAGTATCTCAGAATTATTGGTTTTATCTGATTTTAAAAGTCAGTTGTGTTTAGTATGTAAAATTCAGAGAAAACAGAAAAATATGGAAAGTCAAAATCGAACAAAATCCCTTAATCCACAGGTAACCTAAAATGATTTGGTTTTGGTTTATACATTTTTTTTTGTATTTTTAATGCATTAATGCAGAAATAGTCTCCAAATATTTGTGTCATACATTGCAAGCTTTGGTACTCTAGCTTTTGTGTTTTCTACATTATGGACCCCTTTCCACATTAGAGAACACTGCTTTACATGATTTTTGGTTGCTTAAGATTGTCCCATAGTATGCATGGAGCATGGTTTTTTTCAACCAGCTTTGCACTGTGGAGATTTGGCTGGTTTTCCCTTGTAAAGCTTTACACATATGTTCTGTGGAGTTGTCCAATTATCCTTAAGAATAAGCTCCTGGAAGTGAAATAGCTGTGTTAGGATATGCCTTTTGACAACTTCGCTACTCTTCCTAGATTCTCCTCCAGAAAGATCATATCCATTTACATTACCATCAATTATGTTGGAGGGCATCTGTTTCCCCATTTTCTAAGTAACAGTGGCTACTGTCCACATTCCCTGGCTACTCTCAAATGTTTTCAGAGACAGAGTCTGTTTCTTTGAGTCCTAGAAAGGTTGAAGTTTTCAATCATTTGTATTTCTTTTGTTATTTATCCTTTGTGTCCTTTACCCATTTCTCTATTGACAACCTTGAAACACACACAGACACACACACACACACCCGTACACATATGTGTGTGTGTATGTGTATGTTTGTCTCTGTGACTATGTATGTTCTAAGCTTTGAACTGCACTGATATATGTTGTATAGATGTTTTGTTATACAGATTACTTTTGGATTACTTTAGTTTTAACTAGAATACAATGTCCTTCTGGAATCTTAGTCATAACAGTGACTCCTGCTTCTGGTCAGAGGAAGTCATAAGGTCAAGTCACCAAGGGGTATGGGGCAGAGGGTGGATAGCTGGGAAGGAGGTGTAGATGTGGCCAGTGCCTACTCTGTGTAATTAGGTTCCTGTCATGGAACTGCATTAGAGCCACCAGGCTCAAAAATGGGACACTAATTCCTGGAGCTCTTCCTGGTAGGTAGAGCAAGAGCTGAGAGTCAGAGGGAAGGTAGGGAAGATGGTCCTTCAGGGCCGAACCTTTAGTTTCCCTCCATCTAAAAGTAGCAGCCCCTTCCCCTTCTCTCCTCACTCCACACAAGAGCACATCCTAAGTGGCTTGATTAACCAGGGCTGTGGTGGATTCTCTCCTTTCCCTTCCTCTGAGCCCAGGAGAAGGGACACATGGGCACTTTTAATACTTGGAGACTCAGAAAAAGGTAGAACTAATTGCATGTGGGCATGTAGACAGGGGTGAAGGGCAGGGCTCTCCCTGGGGCGGGGCTGCTTGTCAGGAGAAGCGTGCTGCTGGAGTTCGAAGGAGTAGGACTTTGCACCGTGCTTTGTCACATAGAGTGGTCAGAACCAGAGCCAGATCCTCGTTCTCACGCTCAGAGTCGTTCTCTGCTTATCCCTTATGCCCTTGGCTCTGCAATATTGTGAATTTTTGAGAAAAGTGATTATCGTTTTATTTCAATCAGAGTGAAATCCAGATTCTTTACCAGACCTGTAAGGCTCTCTACTAGGGCCTCACCATTGCTACCTCTGCTAACCATCTTACTTCACTCCCCGGATCATTCTAGTCCAGTTCCTCCCTGAGCCTCCCAAGTGCATGTTTGCTCCAGGACCCCTGCACATGCTACTCCTTGCGCTTGAATGGCCTTCCCTAGAACATCTCATAGCTTAGCTAGTTCTTCTTCAGGTCTCTGCTCCAATGTCATCTTATCTGAGCAGAGTGTAGCAGTCCCTGGCAGGTGGGTGTATGCAGGATGTCTGGAGGGCAGGGCTGACTGACAGGAAAAGGTAACCCTGAGTTTTAACAGGGACCAGGGCCAAGCATTATTGCTCACTCAGGAACTAGCACAAAGACCCAGGTGAAAAGTCAGGAATGGGACTGGATTCCTCTCACTCTTCCAAGCACACTGCAGAGCTGTCCCCACCTAGAGCACCATCCTTTCTCGAAATCAGCCGCAATCCTAGGCTCATGCTCAGAGCCCCACTGTGCAGCTTCCCAGCCTGCTCCAGTGTCCCTCCTCCCTCCACCTCCCTCCTCTCCCTTTCCCACTGACATGCAAGTTCTTCTCATCCCATATGAACTCTTACTAACCAGAAGACATCTCCTTTTCCTTCCATTGGTATTGTGGGCCTTAAAGTGCCCACCTCACCTAAGCCTTCACACAACACATCCACAGGGTGATCCCAGCTCTTCAGGCTAGCTGGGAAGGGACACTGTGTGGAACTTTCCCTCAGAAACAATACTAAAAGTTAGCTACTGATCAGGACCACTAAGTCAGAGCCAGGCTGGGAGCAAGTATGAACCAATGCTGAGCAAAATCTTGCAAATCCCTGTTTCTGGAGGATGGGACTATCCCAGAGCACAGGACAGTGTTGATCCAAAAGTGGTAGACAGGTGGCTCCACGTCTCGGTGGACAGATGAAATGGGTAGGCAGACCAGTCCTAATATTTACCCCAGCGTGGACACAGACCAATCTGAGTCAGCATCCACTTGCCCTGGAGCCAGGTCCTGGGGGCCCCTGTTGGGCCAGGTGGAAGCTCTTTTCTAAATGGTCCAGAAATATTTCCCTATGTTAGCCTCACATTCTACTGTCTGCCCTGGCAGAGGGGAGAGAGTCAGAAACAGCACCAGTGACTTCTCCTATTGGCAGCCATTGCTTCCTCTCAGAATGGGGGAAGATTTGTCTTAAATGTGACCAGTTTCTTTGTGAAGGATGAATAGAAAATGAACAAAACAACACACCTAGCTTGCATAAAGTAAAACCTTCAAAATTCTAAAATGCGTCAAGTGGATTAAAGGTCATAAGATAAGGTAATTTCTTCCTCATTGACATTATTGTGAGCAAACACTGGAGGAACACGTGAGGAAAGTGTGTCTGGGGACACTGAGCCCCAACAGGAACATCCACAGCACCTTGAGCCCAAGGGCTAAGTGTGTGACACCTGAGCCTTCAGCGCTGATCATCTTGAAGGACACTGTGGCTTGCTTGACCCCATGAAAAGGACTGTCCAGAAAGCCCTCACTGCTGGCCCATCCCCCATGGCCAGGTTTGCCTCACAGTGTGCTGGTGTCACTGGCTGCTGCTGTTTTAGAAGATCCACCAGGCTCAATTTCTCCAGAGTGCCATTCAGCCAAGCCCTGCATGTGCTAATGAGAGGCAGAATCTTCCCCTAGGCAGCCCACTGGTCAGCCAAGGAAAGATTTTTCAGACTGCTGCAAATTCCCAGGCATGAAAGCTCCCCTAATGTGATGTGACCATTTGGGAGATTAGTATAGGAGGGATGATGAAGGGAGAGGCTTATGTATCATCCTGTCAGCCAGGCCACCAGAGCCTTCTCCTCCTCCACCTGAAGAGGAAGAGGGAGGTGTGGGAGAGTGCCTGAAGGAGGGTTTACACGCATAGCAGTTTGGTTATTTATTTATTTATTTTTTTGGTGGGGGGCGGGTGGGATACTGGGGATTGAACACTGGGGCACTCGACCACTGAGCCACATCCCCAGCCCTATTTAATATTTTATTTAGAGCCAGGATCTCACTGAGTTGCTTAGTCCCTTGCTTTTGCTGAGGCTGGCTTTAAGTTCATTATCCTCCTACCTCAGCCTCCCTAGCAGCTGGGATTACAGGTGTGCACCACCATGCCTGACCAGTTTGGTTATTTTCGCTAAAAAATGGGACATTCATCCGCAGTTGATAGGTCTATTACCTAGGTTCCCTGCCAAGAATTTTGATTATTTAAGCTAGAGTATGGCCTCATATTTTTTAAAACATCTCGAGGTAACTACTGATTTCAGTCTACTTAGTATTTCATTATCTTTGGTGTGCCAGGCATTGTAATAGGCTTGGGGAAGACACGAAAAAGACATTATGGACCCTCATGGTATGAACCATTCAACTAAATCAAAAAGTCCAAATTAATACTGTGTGACAGCTCTTTCAATATGGTATCAAAGTGATTTCTTGAAAAGAGGAAATTTCAATCTGTATATGGCGTAAAAATGGGAATTCATAACCCACTTGAATCAAAGTGTGAAATATGATATGTCAAGAACTATGTAATGTTTTGAACAACCAACAATAAAAAATTAAAAAAAAAAGAAAATAGGAAATTTCAATTAACCATTTGATATGTTTATACAATGTTAGAAAATCAGATTAATTTATTTTTCCTGAGTTGACACAATTAAATTCATGTCGTTTTTGTACCATACAGTCAGTCACTGGTTTGGGACAAGGTTGTATCAGTAGAGATTCCTGGGCCCTCACTGAGATCAGAATCTCTGTTCCCCAAGTTTTTCCTAAGTGGTGGTTCTCAACCCTGGTTGCACGTTAGAATTACCTGGGATACTGTAACATAGCTAAGTTGTACCCTGGACTAATTAATTTAGAAGCTCTAGATGGGGTGGGGGAATGGGGAATGCAAGCATCAATAGTTCTTAAAGTTCCCCAGGTAGTTCCAATATCAAGAACCACTGAGTTCAGTTGCATGAGAGGAAGCAGGCACTGGGATTTTTTAAAAGCTTCCAGAAGATTCTAATGTGTAGAAATCACAGAGCAGTTACCTGTACAAAGGGCATATGAGCATTATTTCTGAGTTCTCTTGCTGTTTGCTGCAGTAGTGACTCATGGTGAGGTGTTGCCCCTAAAGAACTGTTGTGAAGCAGCTCCTAGTCCTGTGCTGTTTATATTCCTAACACACGGTCAGGAAGTCCCTGCTTCCCCCATCCTCAGGTCCTAACATCTGTCTTGGTTGTACATCACGGGCCTACTCACAGAGCATCGCAGGTGCATCCTGCCTCTCCACTCTCTCCCCTTTTCTTTGACAGAGGTCAAGCTTGCCCAGGCTGTACCCTCAGGGTGGTGTGGGAGAACATGCTAATCTAACCCACCAACTCTTGCACAGGTAGGCTGAGGGAATCTGAGTTACTTTCCCCAGAAAACACTTGCAACCCCAAGTGTTAGTAGGAGCCTTTTGGAGAAAATTCCTTCAACCAGACAATCTCTTTCCTGGGAACCAGTCTTAATCTAGAATCCTTTTTCACATGGCATTACAGCCAGCCACTAAAAATAGATCAGAGCCCTATAAGAGTTTAAATCTTTTGTCATTCTTGCCTCAGAATAAAGCGGAATCTCTTCTAGTGGATCCAATTAGCACAGCCAATCCCAAGGAAGACAGTTTGGGGTGATGGGACTTTCAATGGTCTCACACTCTGCCCTGTCCCCACCATTTAGAAAGTAAAGCTAAAAACACAAGCTTGACAATGACAAAGCTGAATATCAGAAAACTATTCTTGTTTACTTTTCCTGCTCTCCTCCCGGTTTTGGAAAAGAGATCTCTTTTTCATAGAGAGACCAGACACACTAAGTTTAGCTATTGGTTGTGCTCTGGTAGGGAATGTTCTGCATCTTGGCCTTCCTAACTCTAAAAGAACCTAAGACCCACTTCTTTATCACTCTTTTATTCAAACCAACCTAATTGAATACATTTAACCTTTCTTCTTTCTTTAAGCTATGTGATTTAAACCTTTCCTAGTTATACATTTCCTTGAGAACTTGATGAAATTTCTAGCCTAGTACCCCAGAAAATTCACCAAAATATAAAAGTCTGCATTCAATTTTAAAAATTCATGATCCTCCAGGGATAGACCTAAGGATTCATGTACAACAGCAGATTCCACAGAGAAAAACCTAGATGCCTGCACCCCAAGATATTAGTCTGTTTACCTCCATTTACCAAGCAGCACTATAGGCAATACAAAAATAGACCAAGTTTGCAGAGGAGATGGAGAATTTTCACCTCCTCTATCTTAGTGTGGAAGAAAAGCTGCCAGAGAGACCAGGTATTGGGGGCAAGTCCCCTGGACTTGGAATGGCCTTCCCTTTTCCCTTTCTTCACAATCTCTTCTTATTGAAATGCTACCCATTCAAACCCAGGGCTGAAGTTACAGCTTCCCAGTCACCCAACTTTTCTCTGCATCTCCTGCCTTAGCACTTTTTTAGTACAGAGAGGCTCCTATTTTAAATTTTCAGAGACTTTGTTTACACCTCTCTTGGGGATCATGATTAGTTCTGTTCTTGTCTTGCCTTCTTTATTACAAGATAAATACATTACGGGGAGTGATTTACTTATCCTCATATACTCTACAGTGCCAACCTTATTGACTGGTCTGGAACAGAAGAAATTTTTACTGCTGGTGTTAGAAATGAAACATGATGTGACCACTCACTGGTTCATTCTCCTCTAACCCATGAGATGTGAGAAGACGTGCATCATTCTGCAGGAGCTCTGCCTAACGGGTGAATTGCTAGGATTGTCCACAGGCATTTTCAGCTCAGTTGGAAACCACTGATGGGAAACAGAAAAGCAACACAGAATTCTGACTCCTTTGTGAATAGGCCATAGGTAAATGGCTCTGGTCACCTCAGCCAGCTGAAATTCCAGGAAGATCATCACAAAGTTTCTTCTACTAAGCAGATTACGGCCAGTCTGTTCAGTGGGTCAGTGAACCTGACAGGCTACTGAGTAAAGTAGAACTGAATCCAACTGTCAACCATCCAGCGCAGTCTGTCCAAGGAGGCCTTTGTTCTTGGGAGAAACTGGATCCTTTGCAAATGGCCACAGGATCTGGGAGCTGATTTTAAATGGAGGAACACCTAATACATCCTCTAACTTGTCTGACACCTCCTTCTACTAAATTAATTTGTTTCATCCACAATTTCATGTCCCCAGCCTGCTTGTAACTAACTGATCAGCAGGGATAGAACCATAAAGACAATTTTATTTTTGTTTCCCATGGTTCCCTCAAATCTTTTAATTGGGGTGGTTGATGAAAAGTCAGATAAAAGCTAGGACAATACCACAACTGTTCTGGTCACTATGAGATAACAAAAGTCTTCCAATTACTTTGCCACAAACAGTTTTAATTTGGGCATGGACTCTCCACAATTCCCACCTGGTTCAGGAAGAAGAAAAGGTTGATGGTTCTTTTCTTTCTGTATCTGACATTTCTAATTCTTCTCAGGATAGCTGAACCTTTTGGACCAGTTTCTAGGACATTCAGGGTTGAAGCAGATGGAAAGATAGGGGACAGGGAAGTCCACATGATTGGCATTGTCATAAGATGGCATCCCACTCTCTACACCTTTCTCTTGCAGTGCTTTCCCAAGTACATCCTAAGAAACCCCAATGGGACTCTCCTGATCCCTCTCACTGTCTGCCATTGATATTATAACCCTAGCCTCTTAGCATGAAACCCCACCTTCTTGGGCAGGATCAAGGAGCTGGCATTTCTACCACAGTGTCCACAACTGACTTGACCCCCAGGACTCATGCCCATGCCCATACAAAGGAACTCTCTGGATGCAGCTGCCCACCGTACTGCCACAGGCCACATCTGATTTCTCAGATGTGATCAGGTATTGGTCCTCTGGGTCCCTGCAGGGAATACATATTTATCTTTCTGAGTAGGGATTATTAAAGCCAGGGGAGCAGCAGTGCACTAAGGCTGGCCCTCCCCCAAAAAGTGATTTTTGGAAAGTCTTCTCTTGCCCTTTGTCCTCCTCAGTGTGAGACTGGGAGTAACCGGTGTGCAAGCCCCTGTTTGAAGTACGTGCATGATTGTCCATCTGATAACTTACATTGACACCTAACAAAATCCATATTTTGGTGTCCCAGTTGATACTCCCAGTTTAACGCTTGGTTCCAGGTTACGGCCTTGTTTCCTCATTCATAGCTGATGGCCAGGAGTGAGCTCCTGCTCCAACACCAGCCAATTTATTGGTTGACCAAAGTCTTATGATTTTGTTATGATTTTGTTCCAGCTGCAATAAACAAGCAGGGGTGATCAAATTTGAGTAAGTAAATCTGAACAAGGTAATACCCTGCCATCACTTTGTGCTAGGAATTCAAGCCAAGGAGTCTCCTTGCAGATGGGTCTGGTTGCCTTATTAGGGAAAGCGAGCCCGAGTAAAAAGCAAATGAACCAGTTGAGAGGGACAATGTTGAATGGGTTAAAAAAGCACAGAAGAGCTGGGTGCATTGGCACATGCATATAATCCCAGCAATTTGGGAGGCTGAGGCAGGAGGATCGTGAGTTCAAAGCCAGTCTCAGCAACTTAGTGAGGCCCTAAGCAACTCAGAGAGACCCTGTCTCTAAATTAAATACAAAAACAGCCTGGGGATGTGTCTCAATGGTTGAATGGCCCTGGGTTCAGTCCCCAGTAACACCCTGCCAAAAAAAAAAAAAAACACAGAAGAGGGAGGCCTTGAGGAATCTAGCAGAGGGAGGAGGTCTCAGTTCTTCCTGTGGTCATGCTGGGATTGTCTTTTGGCCCTTCAATATCCGGGAACTTGCCTATTGCATGTTCCCATCCCATCTTCCTTACTTGGACCAGCACAAGAAGACTTCTGTTTCTTGCAACCTGATCAGTTTAACCAGAACAGAAGGCAACTGAAATTCTGGGTGTCTTGGGTAACAATTCTCTGAGCAGTTCTTTGCGGTGCCTCCCATCCCCCATCAGATATTAAATGCTGCCTCAGATCAGTTGTGCTGAAAAGGACTTGAGTGGAAAATGCACAATATCGGCCAGACTGCCAAGTCAGCATGACACAGGCTTGGTTTTGCTTTGTGGTTTGAATGTTGCCCTCCTGGAGCAGGGAAAGGGTATTGGCTCATAGGAAATCCCACACTGAGTTTTTGTTGTGACTTATCAAATTTGGGAAAAACTTCATAGCATTAAGGAGACAAGCAGCAATTTGCTGACAAGCGTGGAAGAGTGCTTCCCAGCTCTGGCCGCATACATTTGACTCACCTGACACACTTTTAAAACTATTAGTGTTGGGTCCCACCCAAGCCAATTAGGTCAGAAACAGAGGGTACAGCTCAGACTTGGTACTTTTTCAGATCTCTCCAACTTATTTTAATGTACTGCCAGAGTTGAGAATCGCTGTTCTAGAGGAAAGGAGGGAGAACTGTACAGCAACTAACATTTATTAGTCATCTATGAGTCTCTATTATGTGCTAGACAATTTACCTAGTAGGAGATATTATTTATTGAGCACTTACTATATTCATTTGTTAGGGCTGCCACAGACTAGGAGACTTAAGTAACAAAAATTAATTTTTCACAGTTCTTGAGGTTAGAAATCTAAGATCACTATGTCAACAGGATTGGTTTCTTTTGAGACTACAGTAGATGGTCATCTGTGTCTTCATGTGCCACGTGTGTGTCTGTGTCCTAATCTCTTCTTTTTAAATTTTTTTTTAGTTGTAGATGGACACAACAACTTTATTCATTTATTTATTATTTTATGGTGCTGAGGATTGAACTCAGTGCCTCACACGTGTGAGGCAAGCACTCTACCGTTGAGCTATAGCCCTAGCCCCTAATCTCTTCTTATAAGAACACAAGTCCTATTGGATCAGGATCCACCGTATGACTTCATTTAATGTTCTGAGGTACTGGAGTTAGGAATTCAACATGTGAATTTGAGATAGGGCATACAATTTGGTTCATAATTCTTACTATATGTATAAGGCACTGTTTTAAAAGTTTTATATCTTGACTAGTTTAATATTTCTAACAATTCTCTGGTGCACACCTGTAATCCTGATGGCCTGGGAGGCTAAGGAAGGAGAATCATGAGTTCAAAGCCAGCCTCAGCAACTTAGCAAGCCCCTAAGCAACTCAGCAAGACCTTGTCTCAAAAAATAAATTAAAAATATATTTTAAAAGGCTGGGGATGTGACTTAGTGGTTAAGCACCCTCGGATACCTAAAAAAATTTCTCTGAGTCATTGTCTCCATGATACAAATGAGGAAACTAAGGCACGGAACAGTCACAAAACTAATGATTAATGGAGTTCAGTTTCAAATCGAGGCAGCGTGGACCCCAGAATGCATGTTCTTTACTCCTGCACTTTTCCACCTTACAACATCCCTGGCCATTAGCAGGTTATAGGAGTGGAGCAAGTAACCTGGAAATCCCTCAACATAATATGATTTCTTTACACCATCGATTCCTTAAGGATCCATGGGGAAATGGGAGTGGGGTGGGGCAGATGGGTGTTCATCTCCACCAAGTTATGCAGAGACCTAAGCTGCAGGGCTTTCACCATCCTGTCACCTGGACCACTCCAAAACATGTGGCTTTCTTAATTCCTGGGACCAGGGAAGAGAGAGATGGAGGCTTTTCACAGCTTTAGCCTCAAGTGACTGACACATGTCATTTCTGCTCATCTTTGGTTGGAGCTAGCCACATGACTCTCCCTAGCTGTGGGTGGTTGGGGAATGTAGAGAAGCAATAGAATACTTGTAGGCACTCAATCCTTTGCCATAATCCATGAGGCAGCTATTACTCTTGGTTCAAGAAGCAACTTCAGAGAGGTTAAAAAAGTGCACATACGGAGACACAAAATTTGGAGTTGGGCTCACTTGAATTCTTGTGCTCTTTCACCTCATTGGTGACAGGCTATAGACATCTGGAGGAGGCCTGCTCTGTGCCACTTAGCATTTATTTACCCTGGAGGGCATCTAGTAAATGTTAAACATCAACACCAAATATAAGGTGACACTAGAAATCTCCCAAGTTGTAATATAGATAATTGTGCTATTTTTATAAGGTGTTCTCATTAAATCATTGGATGAAGAATTTAATGCCATCCTGGGAATAGAAAGAATCAGACTTAGTGCCTAAAAATAAAGGACTAATTCATTGTGGGTTCTAATAATGTAATTAAAAAAAAAAAAACCAGTTACCAGGTAGCATAACTCATGTGCATGTAAAAGACTGCATTTACACTGCTAATGGCAGCTGCTTGCAGTTTCTGGAACTCTGCCATCCCAAATTGCTCCAGGTACAGCATTGACAAGTTGGAGGAAAGTTGGTTTTTCTTATCTCCATTCTCTGTGATCAGCCATGACTATGGTTGTTTATTAACCCACAGCATGAATAGGAGGAAGGAGTTCACTCAGCTGAACACTCCATGGTCAGAACCAAAATTGGACAAATGGTGGTGTTTCTCAATCGCTTTGCATTTATTGTTTTTTTCTCTTTTCAATTGTATCTCAGAATATTGGGTATTTTCCAAATGACCAATGCAATGGACTGAGTGTTTATGTACCCCAGAATTTATGTATTGAAGCTTAATCACCAATGTGATGTTATTTGGAAGCAAGGCCTTTGAGAAATTATTAGGTCATTAAGGCTGAGCCCTCAAGAGTGAGACTGTTACTTTTATAGAAAAAACACCGTAGAGGTAGGCTACTCTTTCTACCATGTGAGGACAAAGCTAGAAGACCCCATCTGTGAACCAGAAAGCGGGCCCTTACTAGGCACTGAAACTGCTGGTGGCTTGATCTTAATTTCTTAACTTCAGGAACTGTGAGAGATGAGTTTCTGTTGCTTATAAGCCATCCAGGTTTGGGTATTTTGTTACAGCAGCCAAAGCAAACCAAGCCAGCCAGGTAAAAGGGAAAAGATGAGTATGACCTGAGATGGGAAACCCCATGCCTGCCCTGAAGTGGAGCTGCTTTGTCTCTGGTCCCCTGTGAAGACCCACTGAGAGGTCTTGGAGGCCCTGTGTGCAGGTGTTGTTTAACCACTGTCCTGTAGGCCAGTGAAGTGGTTACTTGCACATCGTTCCCCTCCTTGGGAATTAGATCTGCATAAACAACAATGACGATCTGGTTCCACACTTCCCTCCCTGACCTGGTGACAGTGCCCCAAGGAGCTGCAATTCCCCAAGACAGGGCCCAAGGAAAGAGCACCTGTCACAACACACTCAGTGCCCACCCCCGAAAAACCCAATGAGAAAAACAGCCACCGTTAATTTGCTTTACGGCCTGCCAGGCACTCTTCTAAGCTCTTTATATATTAATTCATTTAGTTTTCCTGACAGCTCTGTGAACTAGGTACAATTATTATCCTTATTTTACAGATAAGGGAGCTTGAGGCACAGGGACTTTAAGAAACTTGCTCAGTCTCTCAACTAGGAAGGGAATGAACCAAGTTTTGGACATAGGCAGAATGGTTTCAGATTTCAGGCTCTTAATCAATGGGAAAAAGAAAAAACAGGCTCCCTGCCCCTTTGCCAGAAAAAAAGCCCCATGATTTACAAGACATACTCTCTTAATTCCTTTGCCAGGCTTGCTTTGTTGACTTTTGTAAGATCCAGCCTGAGACTTGGGCTACTTGCCAGAGAGATCAGACCCAGATTCTGGCTGGAGGTCCACAGGGATGTGGTTCCCAAATGGGGCTGATCAGTAAAATCCCCTGGGGAAATTTATTTATTTATTTTTGAATGTTTAGATTTTTGTTTTAAGCAAAAAAAAAAAAAAAAAAATCAAAGCCTAATATGGCTTTATACCGAGCATATGGGAATATTATGTCAGATGACTTTACTGAAAGTAAAATTATTTCTAAATTTAAATATGTACTCATTTTTGTTACATAGTAACATTAATTTATTTTTCTATTTTTATTATTTTTTATTTACATGAAAGTAGAGTATATTTTGACATATTTATACAAACATGGAGTATATCTTATTCTAATTAGAATCGCAGGCTTGTGGTTGTGCATGATGGATGTTCACTGTGGTATATTCATATATGTACGTAGGAAAGTTACGTCAGATTCATTCCACTGTCTTTCCTATTCCTATGCCCCCTCCCTTCCTTTCATCCCTTGTTTTCAATCCACTGAACTTCTATTCTTCCCCTCCCCCTCCCTTGTTGTTTGTTAGCATCCACATATCAGAAAAACATTCAACCTTTGGGTTTTGGAGGATTGGCTTATTTCACTTAGAATGATAAGTCTCCAGATCCATTCATTTACTAGCAAATGTCATAAAGTCATTCTTTTTTATGGCTGAGTAATATTTAATTGTGTATATATACCATATTTTCTTTATCCATTCATCTGTTGAAGGGCACCTAGGTTGGTTCCATACCTTAGCTATAGTGAATTGAGCTGCTGCTATAAATATTGATGTGACTGCCTTACAACAGTCACATTTTAACAACTTTTGATATACCTAGGAGAGGTATTACTGGGTCAAATGGTGGTTCCATTCCTAGTTTTTTGAGGCATCTCCATACTGGTTTCCAGAGTGGTTGAACCAATTTGCAATTCACCAGTGACATGTGAGTGTACCCTTTTCCCCACATCCTTGGCAACATTTATTGTTATTTGTATTCTTGATTGTTGCTATTCTGACTGAAGTGAGGTAAAATCTCAGTGTAGTTTTGATTTGCATTTCTCTAATTGCTAGAGATGTTGAACATTTTAAAAATTTATTTGTTGACCATTCATATTTCTTGTCTAGTTGAAGTGCTGCTCAGTTCTATTGCTCAGTTCTATTGATTGGGTTATTTGTTTCTTTTGGTGTTATTTTTTGTTTTTTGTTTTTGGTTCTGGGGATTGAACCTAGGGGCACTTAATCACTGAGCCACATCCCCAGACTTTTTTGTATTTTATTTAGAGACAAGGTCTTCTTGAGTTACTTAGCGCCTCTCTTAATTTCTGAGGCTGGCTTTGAACTCATGATCCTCCTGCCTCAGCCTCCCAAGCCGCTGGGATTATAAGTGTGTACCACCTATAATGATGTTATAGGTTATAATGATGTTTTGAGTTCTTTATATATCCTAGAGATTAATGTTCTATCTAATGTGCAGGTGGCAAAGATTTTTCTCCCATTCTATAGGCTCTCTCTTCAAGCTCTTGATTATTTCCTTTATTGTGAAGAAGCTTTTTAGTTTGATACCATCCTGGTATTATTATTATTATTATTATTTTGTACCAGGGATCAAACCAAGGAGCACTTAACCACTGAGCCACATCCTCAGCCCTTTTTATATTTTATTTAGAGACAGGGTCTCCCTAAATTGCTTTTATGTTTTATTTAGAGACAGGGTCTCACTAAGTTGCTCTTGGAGGACCTGTGTGCAGGTGTTGTTCAACCTCTGTCCTGTAGGCCAGTGAAGTGGTCACTTGCACAAAGTTCTTCTCCTTGGGAATTAGATCTGCATAAACAACAAATTTATATTAATTTTACATTTTATTTAGAGACAGGGTCTCACTAAGTTGCTCTAGGTCCTTGCTAAGTGGCTGAAGCTAGCTTTGAACTTTCGATCCTCCTGCCTCCACCTCTCAAGCCACTGGGATTACAGGTATGTGCCACCTTGCCCATCCCATTTATTGATTGTTGATTTTACTTCTTGCACTTTGGAGTCTTGTTGAGGAAGTCAGTTCCTAAGCTGACAAGATGGAGTGTTGAGCCTACACGTTCCTCTAGTAGGCACAGGGTTTCTGGTCTAATGCCTAGGTCCTTGGTCTACTCTGAGTTGGATTCTTCATTCTGCTACATATGGATTTCCAGTTTTCCCAGCACCATTTGTTGAAGAAGCTGTATTTTCTCTGATGTATGTTTATGGTGCCTTTGTCTAGTACGAGATAACTGCATTTATGTGGGTTTCTCTATGTGTCTTCTATTCTCTTCCATTGGCCTTCATGTCTGTTTTGGTGCCAATATCATGCCATTTTTGTTACTGTAACTCTGTAATATAACTTAAGGCCTGGTATTGTGATGCCTCCTGCTTCATTTTTCTCACTAAGGATTGCTTTGGCTCTTCTGGGCCTCTTATTTTTCCAAATGAATTTCACAATTGCCTTTTCTATTTCTATAAAGAATGCCATTGAAATTTTTTTAAAAAAAATTTTAAATATATATATTTTTAGTTGTCAATGGACCTTTATTTTATTTATTTATATGTGGTGCTGAGGATTGAACCCAGTGCCTCACACATGCTAGGCAAGCACTCTACCACTGAGCCACAAACCCAGCCCTATCATTGGAATTTTAATAGGAATTGCATTAATTCTGTATATTGCTTTTGGTAGTATGGCCATTTTGACAATATTAATTCTGGCTATCCAAGAACATGGGAGATCTTCCCATCTTCTAAGGTCTTCCTTTTTTTCTTTCTTTAGTATTCTATAGTTTTCACTGCAGAGGTCTTCCACCTCTTCTGTTAGATTGATTCCCCCTGGGGAAATGTAAAGGGCAACTATTCCAGTCCTGCCCCTGAGCTTCTCAGGCAGCCTGAACCCAGGTAAATAACGCTATACTCCCTCAGGTGTTCCTAATGGCCAGGCAGGGTTTGGAGTCCTTGCCATAGCAGAATCAAAGTGTCCCCGGCACATGGATAGACCAGAGCAGGCCAGAGGTCACAGAGGTAGGCCCAAGACAAATTACTGTACTGCTTTTATGCATGGGCAGGATATTAAAAATAAGCCTCAAGGCTGAGTTTGAAGAAGGCAGTAGTCAGGCTCAGAAAGGAGTCTGGTTTTTAATCTTCCCAATCATATTGTCTTAGTGATGGCATCAGAGTCCTTAGGGTAACACACTTTATTGTTTCTGTTCCTTTTTAAAAATAATTAATATTTTCCATTGTAGAAGATACATATTCATAAAAAAAGAAAGAAAAGAAAAGAACTGGCATTCTTACCTCCCTGAGTTATTCTGCTAACATGTGGGTACAAAGAATCACTTCCGGAAGGTAAACTTCCTGTTTCTTTAGGACAAGCTGGTAGCACACCATTGCCATTTGCCACCTGGGGCCCCAATGTGTGAAGCACCAGCCAGGGATCTGATTCTTTCTGTAAGATGAGGTTGCCAGAGCTTGAGGCCCAGGTTAAGCTGAGCTGGGGTCCATGGGTCTGTAAGATCTAATAAAGCCTGAGCAGTAAATGCATTTGATTTGGTGGCATTGTGCCACTAGCTGCCACAATTACTATCTTCATAGCAGCACCATAACCACTAGCATCAGCTCAGAATCACAGTATTCAACTGGCAGGCAACTTTAGAGACCTGGTGGTGATTTTATGAATAAGGAGACAAAAAGCATGGAAAGACAAATGCCACGCCCCTCCATTGTCCCTGGCTAGGAGTTCTAATATTCTTGAAACTAAACTGTGCTTTTGGCACAGGAAACCCATGGATTCCTAAGGGACATGATTAATGAATAGGCTATAGAAAAACAGATGGGCAAACTCAGTGGAGCTTGACTTTCTGTAAATCCTTTATGACTACTGGTTCACCTGTTTGTATAGGCTGTCACTGAGTTGGAAGAAATCCATCCAACAGGCCCAACAATGGTTGTGTTCCTGTATCTTTTTGTGACAA
Source organism: Marmota marmota marmota (assembly GCF_001458135.2). NCBI lineage: Eukaryota > Metazoa > Chordata > Mammalia > Rodentia > Sciuridae > Marmota > Marmota marmota. Next base: position 14,041,815 of record NW_025999905.1, on the reverse strand, counting down.
CACTGCCACATGCCCCTTCCTCCCTTTCTTACCATTCCCCCCCTACAATGCTGTTAAGTTTGGTCAAACCTGAGCTGGCAATTTTGGAGTATCTTAATAATGGCTATTTTAATAGATTTTCCTTTAAAATTATTTTTGTGGTGTATGGTCAGGAGTGGACAAATTTTTCTTCAAAGTCAGGTAGCAAATATTTTAGGTTTTGTGTTGAATGCAACTACTAAACTCTGCTGTTGTCACTTTGAAGGAATCCACAGGCAGTGGATATTGTCAGTGAATGCACCTAATTGTTCCACATCAAGTTGTTCCACAATAAAGCTTGTTTTACTCAGCTTTTTCCAAAACACCCAACAAGAACAACTTAAAGGTGGAAAAGCTTATTTAGGACTCACCATTTCAGAGGTCTTAGTTCATAGATAGCTGACTCTTGCTCTGGGCCCAATGTGAGGTAACACATCATGATAGAAGGCCCCAGAGGAGTCAAACTGCTTAGCTCATGGTAGGGTCTGGAAGCAGAGTAAGAGGGGAGAAAAAGACAGAAAGGAAGATGCACCCTTCCATGGGGGCTCACCTCCTACAACCATGGGGCTAACCCCTTGGGCTCACCTCTTCTAGTCATGCTCCACCTGCCTAAGGTTACCACTCAGTTCGTCCACTCAACTAGATGGACTGATTAGGTTACAGCTCTCACTGTCCAACTATTTTAACCTCAGAATGTTCTACATTAACAGGAGTTTCGGGGGGACATTTTATATCCAAACCACAATAAAACTGCATTTACAAATATAGGCAACCAGCTTGCCAAGCCCCTATTCTATTAACACAGCTTGTCTAAAAAGTTTTAATTATTTGATGAAATGTCAAAAGAGAAATCAATTAATCTCTCAAGTAAGTGAGTATGTAGTCAGATCCATCAAAAAAGTTTGATTTGTTCTGAAAATTCTTTTTCTCCTGCTTTTTAATGACTGCCAGATTAATGTTCTCAGCAAATGTATGTGTCAGTATCTCCACAGGAGAATATCTATGGTATGGGATTTTTGAAGCTCAGACTAAATAGTTTATGGGGGTCACTAAGAAGTTCAAGCAGATGAAGGGTGGAATAACAAACAACTCTAAGATTTTGGTCTTTACTAAGCAGGAAATGCTCTCAAAGTAGCTAATTCTTTGTAGGAATGTACTATGGTTATTTTCTGCATCAGTTGGTTACAGAAACAAACCACCCCAAGGCTTAATATTTTTTGTGGGGGGAGGGGGAGGGTACCAGGGATTGAACGAAGAGGCACTGGACTACTGAGCTACATCCCCAGCCCTATTTTGTATTTATTGAGACAGGGTCTCACTGAATTGCCTAGCACCTCTCTTTTTTTTTTTGCAGAGCCTGGCTTTGAACTTTCAATCCTCCTGCCTCAGCCTCCTGGGCTACTGGGACTATAGGTATGCACCACTGTGCACCACTATGGGATTGACAATAACCCCTCATTCAGTTCATAACTCCATGGATTGTTTGGTTCTTTTGATCTGGGCCAGGCTTACATGATTATAGACTAGAGCTGGCTTGTGGTCCACAGCCAGTTGGCCACTTCGTCAGGGCTTGGTACACCAGCATGGCCTTATGCATAGAGAATATAACAACTGGCAGCGAGGGCAATGACAGGTGGAGAAGTGAGTACCAGATCTCATGGCTCTCATTCTCCAGCAAGCTAGCCTAGGAGTGTTTGCATTGCAGTCCTAGGGCACCAAGAGAGTGACTAGAAGCATGATAGTCTTCTGAGGCCTAGGCTTAGAACTGGCACACGGTGCTTCCACTGTGCTGGGTGGATCTAAGCAAGTCACCAAAATTGCCCATATTTTAAGAGTGGGACGAAGAGGAGCAGCGGCCTGCTGAGAGGCAGAGCCGCCCCCTCCCCCTGCGCCGGCAAGGTAGAGGGAACTGTGACCACCCACAGAGCAGGCCCAGCGGCCTGCTGAGGGGCAGAGCCGCCCCCCACCCCCCGCGCCTGCCAGGTAGGCGGAACTGTGACCACCGACAGAAAAGGCCCAGTGGCCTGTGGAGGGGCAGAGCTTCCAATCACTCCTGTAAGGTAGGCGGGCCTGCGACCCACCGGAAGAGGAGCAGCGGCCTGCTGAGAGGCAGAGCCGCCCCCTCCCCC
>NW_025999905.1:13886066-14035372 GCF_001458135.2 Marmota marmota marmota | reverse complement strand
GAATGGATAAAAAAAATGTGGCATTTATACACAATGGAGTATTACTCTGCATTAAAAAATGACAAAATCATAGAATTTACAGGGAAATGGATGGCATTAGAGCAGATTATGCTAAGTGAAGCTAGCCAATCCCTAAAAAACAAATGCCAAATGTCTTCTTTGATATAAGGAGAGTAACTAAGAACAGAGTAGGGTCGAAGAGCATGAGAAGAAGATTAACATTAAACAGGGATGAGAGGTGGGAGGGAAAGGGAGAGAGAAGGGAAATTGCATGGAAATGGAAGGAGACCCTCAGAGTTATACAAAAGTACATACGAGGAAGTGAGGGGAAAGGGAAAAATAATACAAGGGGGACAAATGAATGTCAGTAGAGGGGGAAGAGAGAGAAGAGGGGAGGGGAGGGGAGGGGAGGGGGGATAGTAGAGGACAGGAAAGGCAGCAGAACACAACAGACACTAGTATGGCAATATGTAAATCAATGGATGTGTAACTGATGTGATTCTGCAATCTGTATATGGGGTAAAAATGGGAGCTCATAACCCACTTGAATCAAAGTGTGAAATATGATATATCAAGAACTATGTAATGTTTTGAATAACCAACAATAAAAAATTAAAAAAAAAGAGTGGGGAGATAGATTCTACCTCTTTCTGGGAAGAAGGCAGAGCGACACTAAAAAGGCCATAGATCCAGAGAGGCAAGGACAATCATGGCCTCAATCAACTTACCAGAGATTCTAAAATAATAGGCAGAATAATGGCAAAGACAGGACACGAAACCATATTGGCAGCATCATTCAATTGTTTAGAGGAAAACAAAATCAGCAAGATTGACATATATTTCCACAGTGTGGAGGTCAGCTCTTATTGTTGAATGAATCCAGACCATGTCTCAGGTATTAATTCCATCCACCTTAGGGGCCTGCCTGAATTCCAGTATATTTCGTAGTATGTGCCATTGTACTCTGCCTTCAAGAAAGCTCTGGGTATGAACATTCAAACTGTCAAAAGAGAAATTAGAATGTTACTTTTTGATTGACAAGAATTCTTTTAATTTTTAACAAAAGATTTCATTATGGAATTCCTTGAAATAGTGAATTCTCTATTCACCATGTAATTTACTTCATACAAATTTGACATGAAAATTTTCTGAGCACTCCTATCATGTGAAACATGACACATCCATATTTCTCTCAGGACTCCTTTCATATTAAAATAGTACTCCTGGTTTTGCTTTTCACTGTGTTTGTATATATGAAAGATCAAATCTACAAGAAAAGTGCCTCTTTTTCTTTTTTTTCTTATTAGGGTGGTCATCCACATTAGGTCTTGGGGGAAAATGTTGACCAGAGATTCAGTGGCTGCAAGTTATAGCCTCAGTTTATTGAGATGGTCCAGATACTAGAAAAAACAGTGGCTTAGAGCAGGAGATTTTTGCTACAGCACAGTCTTTAGCTCTTCCTGACTTCAGTTCACTAGGATGAGGACATCCCAGGTCTATCACTGCATGATTCTATTGGCTGACTGTGTGACTGCTCTGGGTCTTGGTTTCCTTTTTTATAAAGTGGGGCTAATGGTCCCTACCTTGTCAATTTCACTACATGGTAAGTAGCACTGGAAAAGCCAGGGGCAAGTTCATAATCAAGCTCCTAAAGATTGAACTTGAGACTGCCGTATTTACACGACATTCTTCTAAGTAAATTTCTTTTATACCTAATTTTGTATTCATAATTTTGATTTATTTTGATTTAGAAGGGTTCTCAGAGCCTGAATAGGCCTTCATAGATAATGTAAAAACAGATACTTTATTAGAGAAGGCTCTACAGCTTAGAAGTGGGAATCCAGTTTTTGGATTTAAGGTTTTTGCCTCTATGTACAAAGACTTCTGGAATGGAGGACACACAAAGGCACCATTTGCACTTTAGTGAGAGTGAGTTAGAGCTTTTCCTGAGAGTAGGTCCTATCAGAAAGGGAAAGATGAGAAAGCATAAAGTGGGAGACCTTGGAAGGAGTGGGAGATAACTCAGAGCTCAAGACAAGACACAGGCAAGGACCCTGGCAGAAAGGATGCCAGCCATAGTCCTAGAAGAGGGTCTGGACCCCTTTGGTTACTGAATCCTAGGGCAAGTCCAGGGGTGCAAGGGAAAGGTTGGAAAGCCCTGCACCAAAATGTTGATGAAAAGCATTTATCTTTGGGTGGCATAAATATATTTACTATCTCTTTTGTATATATTTTTATTTCCCCCCAATTATAAAGTTGACATGGGTTGTCTATATCAGAACTTTTAAAAGTTGAAAACAATCCTACATCTTAAAGCAAAGAATACAGAGAAAACACCTCACACTGTTAAATCAAAGACTGAGTTGCTCAGAGCTTAGATAATGTTTCAGAAGAAGGCCTGTTCTATTGGATGGTTTTATGTTTCCAGACAAACATGTCTATTTTAAAGAAGCATTTTCCTCCTTGATGCTGATTCGGGTTAAATAAAATGTTTTTAAAGCAACACAAAATTGAGTCTACTTTTCTTAAAGATGCCATTAAGAAACCATTAGGACTAAAACCTTTACCAAGTGTATTCAACTTAATTGAATTCTACAACCATTATTTATTGAGTGCCAGGATGTGGGAGTATCTAGATGAGGAGACTTGATTGATACCCCTGAGATGCTCAAAGCCAGGTTAACAAGACAGGTAGAAAGACAAGAACCACAAAGCTGTCTGTGCTAACTGCTGTAGCCCTATTAACTCCTGCCACACCAACCTGATGGTCTTAACTCCAAAAGCCAGGAGAATATGGACAGCTCTTCAAAGCAAGGCAACTTTTCTCTATAGCTACTCATTAGTCACCACCAACAACATAGACCCAGATCAAACTTCAACTCTCAGCCATTACCTTGGATTTTAATACCTGCTCCCCTTCCCAGGCTCTTCCTTGGGTATGTCACCCCTAAGCCGGCTGGAGCATCCGTGAATACTCAGTTCTCTTCAAAGCCGGCTTTGCTTCCACCAGGTCATGCTCCCCCACTAACAAAGCTAAGAGTGAAATTCCAAACATCTGCTGGGCAAGGCAGCGCATGCCTGTAATCCCAGTGGCTCAGGAGGCTGAGGCAGGAGGATCGCAAGTTCAAAGCCAGCCTCAGCAATTTAGCCAGGTCTTGAGCAACTTAGTGAGACCCTGACTCAAAATAAACTATTAAAAAAGGGCTGGGGATGTGGCTCAGTGGTTAAATGCCCCTGAGTTCAATCCCCAGTACAGAAAGAAAGAAAGAAAGAAAGAAAGAAAGAGAAATTCCAAACACCTATACATGATCATGATTTGCCCCGGTTTCTCCTAATCACCCCAAACATCAGGTGGCTTCCCCTCTTTCACCCATTCTTCTAATGAACTCCACAAAATAGAGGCCCAGAGTGTGAAGGGGGTAGAAGGGAAGAAATGAATTCAAATTAGGAAGCTTCTTGGAGAAAATGCCATTTAATCTGGGCCTGTGAAAGTGGGTATGATTGTAAAAGGTGAAAGCAAAACTTTCTGGAATTGGGAATTTCATGAGAAAAGGGCCAGAGGTGAACAAAAGGAATGGTGGATTTGAGGATGGTGGATTTGGAGACTGCTCTGGGATCAGTACACTGCTGTTAGAGGAGTGTGGCTTAGGGGAGAGATTTAAAGGAAAGATGATTGGCAGCTATTCTGCAGAGGGTCTTGCATGTCAGCCTAAGGACCTGTAAGTGTGTTGTTTGTGCCAAGGTGATAACCCTAAAATATGGTTGAGGGAGAAGAGCCCATGGAATTATGTGTGTTGAAAGTGAGCCCAGAAACCCTCTGCACACAGCCTTTGTTCTTAGCTCACTACATAAACCAATAGGTGGGAAAGAGGCCCAGGAGGTAAGGCCCATATTTTAGAGCTTCTGAATCAGCACTCAGAGGCCTGCCAAGGTACATGCTCCCAGCACATACAGCCCTTCCTCTCTCTCTTATGCTCTATGAAGAAATGCTTACTGAGTCTAGGCAGATCTACAGGCATGCACTATGCCTCCAGGCATCAAAACTTCATGAAAAAATCACTCTGTGCACAATTCAGACGCATGAACCTAGGAGCCCCCACTGATCAAAAGAAACATGTTGTCAAAAAGACCCAGTATGCCAACCTCTATCACAGGACAGAGTTAGGTTCAGCTCAAGAGGAAGCAGACAGGTGAGTTCGTCTCAGGGAAGAGACACATTAGAAACATAATCCCTCCAGAGCCGTTCTGAAAATTGCCTTTGCTGATCCAAGATAGAAAAAAACAAAGTGCATTTGATGAGTTCAGCTGAATAAAATCCTGGAAAATTATCTGAGTTTAAAAAGATTTCAAAGCACAGCTTAAAAGCATTTAGCTGGGTTTTTTTTTTTCTTCGTGGGGGGGAGTGCACACATATGCACACATGCACACACACACAGGGGCAAGCTCAGGCAATGATGGTTCATGGCAATGGTGTCTGTATCAGAGAGCACCTCTAACCTCGGGTAGTATCATTTATTGTTCATTTCCTACAGGGAGAAGGAAGCGGAGGGCTAGCGAGACAAGAATTTTAAAACAGACTTTAGAAGTGAAAGAAAATCACATGTTTTTTTCCCCCCCCCCACTGGGAAGAATCTGAATCCTTTGTGCTTGTTATTTTGGAAAAAGTGGAAGCATTGAATTTTGGGGGTGAGAGTCAATCTTGAATTGTTATGACTACAACAGCATATAGAGAAAAGACATCAGAAATATATTGGGGCATGAACCCAGGGGAACAAGCAGAATTCTTCCCATTTTACCTTTCTCCGTTGTGGGCTGCTTGTCTTTGGGACAGACTAGGAGAGGCTGAAACAGAGAAGGTAATTACCTGTGCACTCCTTCAGTCCCCCGCGCTTCCTGTTGCCACACCTGGCCAGGGTGTGATACAGATCTTGCACCCATTGGCCCTAGGCTTCATGGAATCCAGAGGTGGTAGAGATGCATGGGCAGGCCTTAGGTGACAAGGCTGACCTGCACTATAGAATCAGTCTCCATGGTGGTTGCTGTAGCTAAGCAAGAGGCACAGGGTTTAGGAGACAGGTAAAGCCCTGAGCATCGGAGCAGGCATATGAGATGAACTGATACAGGGAGGAACAAAAGTCATCACATTGGCTTATTAGGAAGACCTGCCCTTCTGGCCAGATTACATAACAATCTTAGGTTGGACAGAAAATGTTAATGTTCCTCTTTGTTGGTTCCAGATGCATTTCCCATTTGAGCACTTATGCAAGGAATGGAATCCAAGAGTCTCAAGATGGGAAACTATTTTTAAAGACTTGTTCAATGTCCCCTCTTGTTAGAGTGCTGCACTCTCAGTTTATGTCTAGAATTCTTCCAGGGTCTTGTTCAGCCCTCATCAAGGTGGACCTATGAGACTGCTCCAGCATGTGCCTCATCACAGGATTTTAATTGAGCATTTACTAAGTGCTATGGTTTTGATGTGTTCACCAAGATTCATTATACTGCTTTGTGTCCAAAGTTATGGTGTTGAGAGGTGGTAGAACCTTTGCCAGGTAACAAATCGGGAGGGCTCTACCTTCGTATAAAAATTACTATGGTTGCCATGAGAGTGGGTTAGTTACCATGACAGCAAAATGTTTTAAAATGAGTTTGGCTTCCCAGGCTGGCTCTCCTTCCTTCCTCTGTCACCATGCAATCTCTTCTAACACATTCACTTGCCGTTCTGTTTTTCCACCTTGAGAGGCCTTGGTCAAAGGCTGGGCAGATGTTAATGCCCTGTGCTTGGGCCTAAATAAACTAAATAAACCTTTTATTTAGAAATTAGCCAGCTATAGCAACAGAAAATGATGGACTAAGACATCAAGTTCCAGGGAAGAATATGCAGAGCCTGCTTTTGGGGACCTGGAAATTGCCAAGGGGTTCATTCTCCCTTACTGGTCCAATTAACTCCCTCAGGCAAAGACCCAGGCTCACTCTCAGGACCCTCAGTATGTGCTCCTCGAGTGGATCTCACTCCCATCAAGTCTTTGCTGTGACATCATCTTTGCAAGAATACCCACCCTGAGTACCCTATTTTATTCATTTATTTACTTCAATATTAGGGATTGAACCCAGGGACATATTACCATTGAGCTACATCCTCAGTCATTTTTTATTTTTTATTTTGAGTCAATGTCTTGCTAAATTGCTGAGACTGGCCTCAAACTTGCTAATAGAGGCATCTGGGGCTAAATTCTCCTGCCCCAGCCTCCCGAGTCTGGGATTACAGGTATGTACCACTGCGCCGTACTAGAGTACCTTATTTTTAAATTGCGGTATCCTTGATTTTCTTACCCTACCTTCTCTAACTATTTCTTTATTTGTATATGTGCTTCTTCTACCATACCATGTAATTCATTTAGTGTGATGGCTGGTATTTATGAATAGTATCTTTCCCCTAAGAATGTCAACTTCATAAAGCAGAGATTTTTGTCTGGTGGCTTCACTGTTTTGTCTACTGATATATCCCAAGTACCTATATTGTTTCTGACTGATAGAATAACAGTAAGTCAACCGTGTGGGCCCTGGGTCCCTGGGTCATGCTAGATGGAGTGAGGCAGGATTCCCTGCTGAGCAAGCTGCAGTTCAGATGGCTGCTTCTTTCTCCTCTTAGGACAACACTGATCACTTGCTGGGAGCTAATAGAGGCATCTGGGGCTAAGTCTTATAAAGCTGCTTCCAGGCTAGGATCTTATTTCTGTCCTCTCTGATCACAGTGCCTGGAATTTCAGAGGTACTCAGTTAATGTTGATAGAAATGAAACTCAGATGGCAATGAATTTAGTCCCTCCTTTCCCAAACACAGAGAGTCCTTTTCACACTTTTTAAAAATCACCCAGGACTTGGGTCTCTCTATGTGTCTCCAAACACAGCCACGTGCAGGGAGAGGCTGGCTTGGTGCTGGGTGGTGCCGGGGGTGATTCTTATTCCTTGGTGCCAGCTTGTGCCACAGCTTCTCCCTCTTCTGTTCCTAAAATTCCTCCCTAATGAGTTGCCCAAGCCCTTGCAGATGTCTGCTCTCCTTGCTATCCTTGCCCGTCATCTCTGAGTCAGCTTGGATTTAATCAGGCTCCTCCTTGCTGGTTGGGTCCCAGATCTCCACTGTCAGAAGCATTATTTACATCTCTCAGCTCTTTTCTAGGTTACCCAAGGAAAGCAAGGGGAGGAAGTGAAGATGGGACATATGGGCCAAGAGATGCCTAAACAGGCTTGAATGGCTGGTCAGGTATCACTGGGCCAAGAGTCCAGTCTTTCTGATTTGCATTTGATGGTGGTTTCATTTCTAAACCAGCAGCCTGCAACCTGGCAAGGCGAAGCCACGTAGCGGGGATTCTTCACGCTGCTTTGGTTCTGGAGGGCTGATGGAAGATCTTTCCAGACACTTTTTCTCTCTTGCTTGGGGCTTCCAGGAAGTGTGCAGGAAGGCGGTGCTTCTGCCCGCATCTCTGTATGGCTGTCAGGCGAGAGCTTGTGCAGGCGAGGAAGATGTTATCACCAAGCTAGACCCATCTCTGTGGCAGAGACAGGGCTATAGAAGGGGGTCTCTGGTGTTAGTCCTCTGTCTATTGTCACAACCAAGAAAGGGAGTCCAAAGGCCTTGAGCACCATTCCCATATGCCGGTACACCTCTGGGAAAGGATCTTTACCATTAGATAGCCAGAGAAAATAGGGTTGACTCAGAGCAGGAGGGCAGGACATGGAATCCAAGTCCCTTCAATGGGAGAATATCCTTCTGGTGTCAGGATACCCTTCCTTCAGGACTTTGCTGTGGTCGTCAATGCCCACTGGTCATTAGGTGAGTGAATGGCTTTGGGAGCCAGATCCCTGTAATCCCTATACATATAGCTCCTAGGACATAATCAATGTCCTTTAAGTGAATGAGGAAGAGGAAACTGGGGGATAAGGAAGCAGAGTGCCTGGTACACATGGAATGTCTTCTGCCATATTTTTCCAAGTTTACCACCTTGCCAGGACATTGCCCATATGTGTGCCCTACAGCCCATCTCAGGCCCCATTCTGCCACATTCACTTCCTCTAACCCTGACAAAATCGGATAGCAAGTGAAGTGGTCACAAACTCCAGGTGGTTTCTCTGGGAGCATGAGTTGTCATCACCTTCAGGTAGAGTCATCAAAAGACAAGGGAAGTCAGCTGCCCACCACTCCATCTGACGCCAAAGCCATCAGTGTAACAGCAGAGTCAATTACAGGTGCATCAGGGTTGACCCACTGGCAGCATGAGGCTGGGGCCCCATGGAGGAATCCACCACTACAAGTGTTCAGTCACAGTTTTCCTCAGCCAAGGCCAGGGTCTCCAGGACAGAGGGAGAGAAGAGATAGGCAGATATGCTAGGGCCAGACTTCAATTTAGCATGCTAATTGTAAATACCAGTGTCATTTTACTGAAAACAAGAGACATGTTGAAAAAGAAAAGAAAAACAAAACAAATCATGGGTGTTTCTACTGATGTCTGGCTCTCCATCATGTCCAAAATGAGGATGTTTATCTCCATATTAAGTGTCGCATATTGGTCCATGATTTGATCTGGTTTGTTTGGGTTGGAATTAATTGATTTAGTGCCGTGCATGAAATCCCTAACAGAGACTCCCACCTATGGGCATGATTGTTAGTTACAAATCTCTGCTGGATCCAGGAAGTCAATGAAATCAAACCAACCCAGGCTTTGCTGTCTCTCAAATTTGCTGCCTATTTGTATATCATGATCACTTATAAATATTTGTAGTGGCTTCTGTGAACAAGATAGGGAGGCCACAATAGGTGAAATCACAGCTAAATACTTCTCTTTCCTGTTATTGCTCTGAACTGATCTCAGTTTTTAGCCAAGCGCCATGTTTAATGTGATTTGTTGTTTGTTTCCTACTGGTTCTTTACAAAAGAGGTGGCTTCTTAATAAGTAACATCCAGCTTATCACTTCTCTGGAAAAGTATGTTCACACAAGCCAGTTAGAGAATCTTCCTTAATAGTAAACACTAAAAAATAAAATGAAATGATGATTGAACATATAGGAACCAACTGACAAGTATTTATGGTATTTTTCCTGAAATGGTCAGCTTTCCCCCAGGGAGTGCCCTGCATAGCCTGAAAAGGATTAGAGCAAATAACTCCTATTTCATTTGTTTACTTTCCCTTTGATGGATGCTCCACGACACTATGATCCTTTGGACTAATGTCTAGGGAGAAAAAACACTGAAGGATAAATGAAATGTCAGTTAATTCCGTTATGCCATTTATTGACATCCTGGCTGGGCTCAATCTCTCCCCAGGGGACACTGTACAGCAGAACACATTTGATGGGAAATATAGATTGTGTGGTCCTAACAGCCCAATCAAGGTAACCACAGGTCCCAGGTTGGCAAGGGAGGACGTCAACCAGAGGGTCGACAGAGCTGGAGAGAGTCCTGTACCCCATCTGTGTGTTGTGCGTGCTCTGTGAGCTTACGGATGTTTGCAAAGACGAGGGAGTTAATGTTCTGTGATCGGAACACTACCCATGTGCTAAAAATCATGAAGCAGACCCACGAACCCAATCCTTACCATAATTAGGCAGAAAACCCCCCCTGTATTTGTAACATATAAATTCCTCTTCTTGTCGGAAAGCTTTGAAACACAGTATCAGCGACAATTTCTAGGACTTCCTATTTCTTGTGAGGACTAAGTTACTCTGTCTTGCAAAAACTAATTTGGCTGCAGACTTGATGATGTCACTTCTGCTTTGTTGTAAAACCTCTGACTAATCTAAAAAATGGGACAAAAAGCACTTTCTTTGAACTCAAGAAAAAAATTTTTTTTATGTAGACTCCTACACAAATGTAGACCTCCAAGTGCCCCTTCTCCACGGCTTGGGTATAAAGTTCCAAGAATTTCAAGACTCAAGGTCCAGAGAATCTTTTAGGGGAGAGCCCCTATGGACTCTGCAGTCAATAAACCTGCTTCCTGAAAATTCCTCAGATGTCCAGCCTCTTCTGTCCTACCTCAGTCACACTAGTTAGAGGTCCCAAGTCAGATCCTGCTTATCAGTTATCAGTGTGAAAGTCTCTTTAGCCTCCAATCTCCTCCATCACAAGGTAGGAATAACCACACTCACCCCCAAAAACTTTGAAGACTCTGAGGTGACACTGAAATGTAAGCAGTTGTCATCACTCTAACAGTGTGCCTTCTGATGCCACCTTTCTTTCCTACTTTAAATAGCACAGCAGTTGCTTTGCATAGAACTGGTGACTCCCTGTGTTCTGATCTTCATGCTTCCCTGCCTCTTGTCTGCTGGAGAGAAGCTGCAGGAAACCCCACACCTCAGCTCTTGTTTGGGCGGTAAAAAGCCAAGGGGGCAACTGAGTTTGCTGAGAAGAGTTGAAGGACTTTCTATTTATAAGAATCTAGATTTGTCACCTGCCTAAAATCCCCTCCCGGTGAATCCCAGCATGGAAAACTAAGGCAAAATCTGCAATGATGTCCTCCATTAAACTTCTGAAACCATGTAGGGTTTTGTGTAATTTAAAAAATATCTTACCCAATGATTACATTCGTTAGTCAAATAATTTAAATTGAAAATATCGTGCTCCCTTTTATTATTGCTTACTGTGGTAAACAAACCCTTCTATTCTAGCTGGAGTGTTGGCATTCTTCTGAAATTGAAGCTTCCTTGCTTCATCTTAGCAAATTTGATAAGTGATAAGGAGTTTCACTGGTCCTGCCCTAGGATGCAGAGGAGTTGGTAGGAGGTGGGAGACAATGACCTTGTTTTGCAAGGGTTGGACAACCCATAAAGCAGTATAAGTTGGGGATTGCAGAAAGGTCACATGTCTGTCAACACAGATCTTGATGTAATTAAGATTAGATCAAGGACATTAAGTTCAAGTCCTAATCAGCCTAGAACTTGGAGTCCTAGATTTCAGGCTGGAAGGCACATTGGAGGTGATCTAAATTCTTGCCACTCAAAAGTGGGGACTGAGGTAGGCCGTGTCAGCACCACCTGAGAACCTGGATAGAAATGCAGAATCATGGTAGCAGAGACTGCCAGGAAGAAAATCCCCAGGGGATGGAAGCACATTAAAATTTTAGATGCACTGGACTAAACCTTTCCTCTTGTTTTATAGATGAACAAAGTCACAGGACATCTAAATAATCTGTCAAGAGCATCCAGCAGGTTGCTGGCAGAACAGGCTCCCTCCAGCTGGTACTCTGGTTCTTGGCTATCTGTTATGAGTGGCAGTGAGTTAGGGACCTAGTCCCAACATCTTAGGTGAGTCTTCCTGGTGAAATATGCCATGATGACATCAAGCAATTCTGACTTGCTAAGTCTGTTCTTATCTTTGGTTTAACCAAAATTTCTATACTACTTGTATAAATGGATTAGTTCTTACCCAAGTACAACAGGTCTACTGATTTAATCTGATTGCTGGTCACATACTTGGATGCCTTGAAAATGAACAGTATTTATGACAGCAGAGAGGAGTGTAGCTTTGCTTCCATGGAAATGCAGCTTAGGATTGAGATAGGGTCTTTCTCAGGGCCTTTGCTCCTGCTGCCCTGTTGTCTTGAATACTCCACCTCTGACTCTTCACAGGTCAGGCTCCATTTGATCATCTAAGTCTCATCCTTGAAGCCTCCCTTGGTCACTCTATCTAGAGTCAACTCTTCTCCCCATCATTTTCCTCAATCACTTCCTACCCTCATTACCTTGTGTTGTTTTATTTATTTATAACAATTATTAAATGGAATTACCTAGTTCTAGAATGTGTTGTGTCTTTTCTCTGAGAGCAGGGATCTTGTCTCACTTCTACACTTCTACCTCCTATTGACCCAAACCAGTGCCTGACACATGACAGGTGCTCAATAATTGTTTGTTAAACAAATGAATGAATAACTTAGAATGAAGCTTGTCATGCTGAGGGCTAGGATAATCACAAAGAACAGCTAACATTTATTGACTTTCACAATATGATGGACACACACTACATGCTTTATGTACATTGTCTTATTTAATTTTAATTTTTATTAACATTTCAAAAAGCAAGCATTGGTAATCAAGTATGGTGGTGCATGCCTGTAATCTCAGTGTCTCAGGAGGCTGAGGCAGGAGAATTGCAAGTTCAAGGCCAGCCTCAGCAACTTAATGAGACCCTCAGTAAGACCTTAATAAGACCTATGAAAATTAAAAACTGAAAATGGCTGAAGATGTGATTCAGTGGTAAGTGCCCCTGGGTTCAATCTCTAGTACTAAAGGAAAAAGAAAAAAACATTAGTGTTGACTGGCATTAAATACCTTCTCTTAAAATTAGAGAAACTCATGGAGCATAGACTTGGCTTCAGGAACATGTCCTAGAGGAAAGACCTGAGCAGGTTTTTGCATAAAGTAATTAGCACTGGCTGAGCTTCTTGAGGATCCAGGATGAACTGGTTTGACCAGGAGAATGGATACCTCTAAGACTGTGTTGGGTGCCCTCACCAGTTTCCTTTAAACACATGAATAGGGACAACAGACTTAGAGGGACAGCTTGGAATGAAATGTCCCCATGGACTTTCCAAAGTGACAATGGGAAAATGATGAACTGTCTCCCACCCCCACTTACACGGCCTGTAAAACTATTTGTAACAGGAAGTAACTTGTGCCTGAAAGGATCATGATGCCAACCAGAGGACAAGCCTTGCTCTTCTCATTTTTTCACCAATTTTGGCCTCAATCAAGTAAATGTTGTGAGGTTTACAGGAGACGAAGGGCAATAAACCTACTCTCACCACAGGAACTTAGTACTTTCTCTCTCTCTCTCTCTCTCTCTCTCTCTCTCTCTCTCTCTCTCTCTCTCCTTTTTCCCAATTTAAGATTTCCCAGGCTGCTCAGTCTCCGATCCTCTCTCTGTGTAGGTTTCCATCAGCTCCACACATCCGTACAAAACAGGTGCCACCGGCTGACTCAGTGGGATGGCCCTTCCAACCCACCAAGAAGGCAGCCAGACAGGCATGACTCCAGCAAGAGGAGGGGGAAAAACAACTTGAGTAAATGCATTTCTTTCCAGAGAAGAGCTTTTTTAAAAGCTGTTTAACATTTAAAGTTCTATTATTATTTTTGGCAGCATGTTGAGTCCATGTCTCTTTTTTGGCTACTTTTCTAGTACTTTATGTATCTGGAAGTAAAATTTGCAACTGATTTCAGTAACACTAGGGGAAAAATTTCAGTGCAATTATAGGAGGTATTGAAATGTTATTTAGATGTTATCTTGTATGCTTATCAAATAAGAAACATAAGTTAAAATGACTAAAATGACCTACAATATAATTAGCATGTTATAGAAAATGCCTTAAACATGCATCACTGCAGAATTAATTATATAAGTAAAAAAACCAAATCCAATAACAATCACCATCCATTTCAAATTAATTACTCAATGAAAAAATTAAACAGGGGTAAATAAGCGCACAGGTGGTCCCTTGCATCACATGGTCAGTGGTAGGACCTAAAATTTTTTATTTGAATAATTTTTTTCTTATGGAAAACTTTAAACATACATAAAATTAGGGCTGGAGTTAGGGCTCAGTGGTAGAGTATGTGTTTGGCAAGCAAGAGGCCCTGTGTTCAATCCCTACCACCAGTTCCCCCCCTACCCCGCCCCGGAAAAATGAAGACTATGTATCCATCATCCAACTTCAAAACTATCCATTTGTTAATCCTGTGGACCCGTGATGAGAAGAAGAGATGATAATGAGGAACTTGTATCCATTGGAAAGGCAAATCAATTGTCTATCATGGCAGGGATGGGTCTATGTTAAATATTTAGAGCTACAGGAAAAATAAGTGGTCCACAGGCCTAACCTCAACCTCTGCTTTGAGACATACAGTAAAAAATAAGGTCAAATTCACAAGTATCTGTCATTTCCCATGATTCCATGATGGTCCTAGATATTGTGTTGGACATAGAATAATCATTAGAATGCTAGTTTGGCAGAGAGTTTTCATTTTCCCTTCCAGATATAGTCTCCCTATGAACCCCCCTCTTACCTGCATCTTGGGAGGCTGATCTTCTTTAGATGAAAAGCACCCACCACTTTCTTGCTTCTGTTAGGTAGAGTCAAGGGATAGCAGGAAGAAGGATACCCACAAAAAGTTAGAGAGTGGGAAGCTAAGCAGAGAGGGTACATATGGGCTCACAAAGAATGTGAGGCTATGCTATGGGGCCTTGACTCTCCAGCCAAGGAGCTCTTGTTAATTCAAAAAGCTCTTGAATACTACCAATCATTTGGGAAATGCATATCCAACCAACAAGGAGATATCACTTTATACCTTCTCTGATGGCTATTAACCAAAACACAAAAATGACAAACATTGGTGATGTTGTGGAGAAATTGGAACCCTTGTGCATTGCTGATAAAAATGTAAAATGGTATAGCCACTGTGAACAACTCCATAGCTGGCAGTTAGTTACTCAAAAAAATTAAATTTAACCATTGTGTAAAGCAGTATGGAGATTCCATACATCCATTTAACCATGTGTAAAGCAGTATGGAGATTTTATACATCCATTTCTAGAAAACTAGAAATGGAACCACCATTTGACCCAGATA
The DNA here is from genome assembly GCF_001458135.2 of Marmota marmota marmota. Classification (NCBI taxonomy): domain Eukaryota; kingdom Metazoa; phylum Chordata; class Mammalia; order Rodentia; family Sciuridae; genus Marmota; species Marmota marmota. The sequence continues at coordinate 14,020,761 of NW_025999905.1, read as the reverse complement.
TCCTACTCCTTGGTATATACCCAAAGGACTTAGAATCAGCCTACTACAGTGACGCAGCCACATCATTGTTTATAGCAGCCCAACTCACAATAGCTAAACTACGGAACCAACCAAAGTGCCCTTCACCAGATGAATGGATTAAGAAAATTACACACACACACACACACACACACACAATGGAATATCACTCAGCCATAAGAAGAATGAAATTATGGCGTGGATAGAACTGGAGAATATCATGCTAAGTGAAAAAAGCCAATCCCAAAAACCCAAAGGCTGAATATTTTCTCTAATATTCAGATGCTAACTCACAATAAGAGGTGGGGCTAGGTAAAAATGGAGTTACTTTGAATTAGGTAGAGGGGAGTGAAAAAAGGGGAGGTGGTATAGGGGTTCAAAAAATAGTAGAATGAATCAGACATTATTATCCTATGTGCACATATGATTACATGACTGGTGTGTTTTAACATCATGTATAACTAGAAGAATGAGAAGTTATACTCTCATTATGTATGATGTGTCAAAATGCATTCTACTGTCATGTATAACTAATTAGAACAAATAAAATAAAATAAAGAAGCCCATAAAAGAGTGTGCACTATGACTCAAATGGCAATCTTGCCCCTCCCGTGGACTGTGCCAGGAGTTCTACACTTTCCCCTTCTTCTTAATAAATTTTCTTGCTTGCTTGCCTCCACAAAAAAATAAAATAAAATTACACTTAAATATTACTATATAATTCAGCAATTACATACTGGGTCTATACCCAAAAGAAAGCAGGAACTCTAACAGGTATTTGAATACCAGTGTTCACAGCAACAGTAGCCACAGTAGAGGAACAATGCCACTAATCACAGTGGAACAATCTGAAAGTCCATTTGTAGATGAATAGATAAATAAAACATGAAATAGTCTATATATACAATAGAATATTATTTATCCTTGAAAAGGAATGAAATTCTGGTACATGCTATAAAAAAAGATGAACCTTGAAGACATTATTCTGAATGAAATAAATCAGGCATAATGGGAAAAGTATTATATGAGGCAGAAAGTTATATATATTATATAGAGGCAGAAAGTTATAGATTACCCAGGGTCAAGAGGAGGGGAAATGGAAAACGATTGCTTAATGGGTACAGAGTTTCAGTTAGGGAAGATGAAAGCGTTTTGGAGATGGCTGGTTGTGTTCGTACAACAATGTCAACATTCTAAATGCCTCTGAACTGCATACTTAAAAATGCCTAAAATGGTAAATTTTAAGTGTATTTTATAATTTTTTAAAATAAAAGAAGACTTTGTACCTTCACCCACAAGCAAAGCTGTGAAAATTTGTTTGGGGAATAATATAGCAGCAATGTACAGGATTAAAATACGTCCTCCCCTTAGCCCCCGTCCACTCAGCTCAATTAACTTCTCACTAGTGACTTTTTCTTTTTCTTTATCTTTCTTTCTTTATTTCTTTTTAACTTTTTTGTACGTAGTCAGCATCTCCCAGGAGAAAGACAAGATCCAGGAAGCTGGTAATAGGGAGTCCTTTTCTGCAGGGAGTTAGGGCAGGTAACAGTGCTGCCATCAGACCAGCCCAGATCTTTTACAAGGGGCCAGTCTAGTCCTCTTCACCATGACCTCTGCCTTGAATTTAAACTACAGCTGCATGTGTTATTATTATAAGAGACTGGACATCAAGACTGACCGTAACATCCATTGCTTCAAGCAAAATTTGCACTGAGGAGGAGGATTGAGAACACAAAGAATTCTGAAAATTGCCTTTACAATCTGTCTTGAGGGTGAGATCTTAAGGATGATATTTTAATGAGGCACATACCACTGAATATGCCAAAATAGCATCAATACTTTCTCCAAACATGAGGAAAGAACATCAGATTTATCTAATAAAAATCTAACTCTGCAATAATGGAAAGGGGATCAGATGAAATTAGAAGACCAGAGTTTGAATCCTATGTCTGAGAAAACTAATATGCAAATAGACATTGTTATTATAGTTAGAAATCTCTTGCACACCATTCTCATTTATTCTTTATACCAAGCAACTCTTTTCACTATTCCCATGTGACAAGCGGAGGCACTGGAGCTGAGAGATGACCTGTCTTGAGGAGTAATTACTGAGTGGCAGACTGATTCTGAATCAAAGCTGCCTTCCCCAAGGCCAGAACTCTGAGGGTTCCCACAGCTGCCAAAGTCAGGCAATTACATAGAAGACATGATTAGAGTGTTCTAGTTCCCCAAGTTGTTACAAGAATGAGAGTTGAGTATTGTTCCAATGCATTGGTCCAATCACATGGTTCTTTCCTGTTTTTTCCTTTTTGCCTTGTAATTTCATATCATAACCATTTCAATTCATTAAGTCTCAAGAAACCTGAGAGGTAGATGGAATAGACAAATTCAGACCTATTTTACAGATGATTAAATTGAGATAGAGACTCTGACTTGCCAAAGGTCACACAGTTAATATGCTGATGCTGAATGGGGTTAGAGCTCAGGATTCTTATCTCTGGGCTACAGATTTTCATCACAGTGCAGAGGTGACTCTACAGTGATCCTTATATATGATTAGAACCCTGGCCTATGCTGAGCATTGTGAAAAAACCCAAGCCATTGCAAGCTAGTATCACCCATAAACAGGTTGTAATGGAAAAAGGGGAAACAAATTGGAAAAAAACTTAAAATTGGAAGCACAGTCTTTACTAACTTGATTTTTTTTTTTTGCATATTAAGGAAAGGGCACCATTGTTAATTGACTTTTAGAATTAGAAAAGGTCAGATGTGCAGATTACAGTGTTATTGTGTTTGTGTCTCCTTTGCCAGCCAGCCTCTGTGCGAGTCACTTAAAAAGAAAATCTAAGCCTCTTGAAATGCAAACCCTCCCAAGAGACTGATATGTGTAAGCGGCCCATTGCATCTTCTTACTCAGTTGATTCTACCTGCCTCTTTATTCCCACTTCCCATTCACAAGTGCCTAGCGCATGCCCTGAACCTTACCTTCTAAGTTCATTCATTTCATCAACCAATATTATTGAGCACTTAACATGTGGAGCATTTTCTACTTTCTTGGGAAATGCTGGTGAAAAAGATAAGCATCCCTGTCCTCTTGGTCTATTCTAGCAACTTTGAAGGTAATTTACCATTCAGATATTAATGACATTGAGTAAGTACATTGATTTCTAAGGCAAGGGGGGATCATTACAGTATTGTGATGTATTGCTGGTTTCTAACCACAGCCTCTCAATGATCATATCAGCTGAAAAATAATATTGATAAATAATATTAAAAGAAAATAGTCCTTAAACTCAATGTGGGCTTTGAGTTGTCCTTACATGTAGGATTGCTGGGAGCCTGACAGATGTTATCAGAGAGTAGTCCTTAAGCAAATTGTCTTTTTGGTTGGGGCAATGGGTTAAGTTTAAATTAGAATTAAATACTAGGGAAATATTTGTATCATAGCAGTCAATTCCGAAGAAATCTTTTCTTCCCACTTTATTCCAAGCATTATACTAACCATTCATCATTGAATTGTTTAGGAATTTTTTGACATATACTTTGTTTTTCTACAAAGAGTTTAATAATGATGGAGAAACAGAGTTCCGGGTGCAAATATGGCAGAATGAGGAGGGAGAAAAAAAGAATAAGAGAATGAAAGAACAACTCAGTAACTTCTATCCGAAGAAGTGCCAACAGGAACAAAAACAGAAATGTATCATTTCACTATCTCTCATTTGTCCTTCTAATCTAGGCCCATCCTTTTGAAACTAATGTAGCCTTGAAACTTAAAAGACTATTTACAATGCAAGGGAAGCAAAACTCTGAAAGTGTTAGGTGGTGGAGGAGTAGTGCAGCTTATTATTTCCTTTAGAAAATGTGTTAAAGTGCAGATATAAATGAATCAGTAAGTACATTTTTAAAAGAAAATGTGAAAAACGTTGAGCTCATATATTTATAGCTTTAAGTTCATGAAAGTTCTGACTAGGTGAGTTAGGGCTTTACTTTTTTAATTAAAATAGTTATATTGAAATAAATATAGAGTCTCTGGTTTTTTTTTGTTGTTGTTGTTGTTGTTTTGTTTTGGTTTTTTTTGGTTGTTCATTTGTTTGTTTTGGTATTGGAAAATGAACTCTTTTTTTTAATTCTGCGTCAGGATTATACCAAGTTGCTTGCTTAGAGCCTTGCTAAATTGCCAAGGCTGACCTTGAATTCGTGATCCTCCTGTCTCAGCTTCTTGAGCTGCTGGGATTACATGCCCAGGGAGTCTATGTATTTTTAATTTAAAAATTTAGCATATTCTGTGAGTAGTTTGTTCAGAAAGGAACATGTTGTTGGGCACTCCTCTGTACACATCATTTAAGTTCTAAGAATTTTTCACTTCCTTAGGCCTAATTAACATGAGTAGTTATAATTTTCTTGGTTTTCTGTGGGGGGAAATGACAGTGACTTTTGAATGTGGGTGATAAAATGATAAATAATTGAACAAACATCATTGGGAGCTATGTAGAAGTTGAGTTAAACTCTCCAATGTGAGTGGAGGGTGGGACAACAAAGAGGAGGAAGATTTCTTAGTAGCACAATTGCTAAGCAGAAAGGTCCTTAACTGATTGCTAAAGTGCTTCAAATTTGCTCAATTCTGCAAAGGATGTTGACAGACCATTGTTCAAGGGTTTTCTGTTGTTGTTCTCATTTAAATGCAGGGGCATTTTATCACTAATCTACATCCCCAGCCCTTTTTATTTTTTATTTTCAGACAGGGTCTTATTAAGTTGCTTAGGGACTTGTTAAATTGCTGAGGGCTGGCCTTGAACTTGCTATTCTCCTGCCTCAGTTCTCCTGAGTTGCTGGAATTACAGGTGTGTGCCACTGCGCCTGAATTCTTGTTTTTTTTTTTTTTTTTTTAGTCACCTAATTAGGATTCATAAAATGACCTCATTTGTGAAAATCTTCATTATTGCTACTGTTTACGCTAAAAATATTTTAATGGAATTCATTGTTTTATGCTTTTTTGCATTATTGAAGACTCCTCCATTTATAGAATCTGCTTTAATCCTGATGGCTGCTCCATTTAATTAGTGAGCAATCTCTTTAGCTATAAGCCAGAAGAATAGCATTTCCCAGATTAAATTTTAGAGAGGTTTTTCTTAACCTCTGTCAATTACAAATTGGAAAGATTGCTTGTCTATATGCAATGCTGAGATGTGTGTGGATAGGTGTCATAGTCACAGAGACAAAAGGCAGGGAGTTGGCCTGGGTATGTCCATCTCACAAATTTGATTTGTGTGTGCTTTTTAGTTGGGGGACATTGTTCAAAGAAACAAATAAAAATCATTAATGAACTAACTGAACCACATGTCTTCCATCTCATTTATAAGTTTAGGAAATTGACTTGAAGGAGATATTGATTGGAAACCAAAGTGGTGAATTATGGCATATCAAGGGCCTTTTAATTAGTAGAATTGCCAATAGCCTTGGTTTGAACCCCTGGGGCAACTTAGGGAACAGTTTGCCCACACTGAAGTCCCTTGCCACTGACCTCTACAGAGCCTCAACTCCCACAGATTGTTCCAGCACACACTGCAGACCAACCCTTCTCTAATTCTTCACCGCCTCATCTTGAGATACTATCCTAAATATGTCAGGAGGGCCCTAAAATTTGGAGGGGAGGAGAGAACTGATAGAATTAATTTGAATAACACATTAGATACTCCACAAAAATTGTCTAGATCTCTAGTAGGGGCTTGGCAACATTAACATCACTAAAATTTAAGTATTACCCAACTCTCTAATTTTCACCAACCATGTATTGTCTACTCTCATATTGGCAAAGTGTCAAGTGTCAAGACATAATTCTTTTGTTAACAACACAGAAACATAAAAAGCAGGAATTTTCATGAGAGCTGAGATTAAAAGTTTTGACTAGAACATGATTTACAAAATATTGTGGAAATAATAAATGGTCAAAGTTGAGTACTCTTCTCTCAAGTCTAATGCAAAATTATTGATTAAACCATTTGCACTTGGCAAATTGCTGTGATTCCCACTTCCCTGGCTCTCCAACTCCTGGTAGCTCATAGAACCTCAGTTTGGAAGTTATATGAACCATACATTCCCTCCTAACACAGCACAGGAGTGGGAATGGAAGAGGACACAGAGGCCCTATGAGCTCTTTCTGATGGGCGAGCCTAGAGGCGCTGGGCTGACCCAGCAGCTCTCTTTCTTGCCATTTTAGAGATAGGCCCATCTGAATCTCCATCTGCTGAGAAACCCCAGGCCTTGTCAGCTTTCACTGAGAACTCAAAGTAGACATGAATTAGCTTATAGGACTATATTGGGAGGTGTTCAGTGATCATATGCTGACTGCTTGTCAGAAATAGTCCCTCATTATATAGGTTGATAATAGGGTTTATAAATTCAGGGGCCTCTCTATTGATGGAAACTCAATTGTGATTTATATATGGCAGGCTCTTTTGAAAGAACTTCACCTTCTTCTCTAGGGATTTGCTATGTCATAGATGTTATAAGGAACTCACATACCAGAGGTCCCTCACCTGAGAGAACTCATATTCTTCATTTCCCCTAAAAGTTTTGAAGTGTAATTAGAAATAATGAACAAGATTTACATGAGCATCTTAGATGAATCTTAAAAACATGGTGTTGAATAAAATAGTTTTCAGTGAAATAAACGAACTGAAATGAAATTTTCAACACAATAGAATTTATGTTTATTGTGTAAGTCAGCTGTCCATCACAATAACAAAATACCTGAGATAATAACTTACCCAGAGAAGAGATTTGTTTTTTTCACAGTTTTGGAGTTTCCAGTTTGTGAGCTGTTGGCCCGTTGCTTTGGGCCTGTTGGGAGGCAGCGCCTCATGAGGGAGCACATGATAGAGCAAAACTGCTCATCTCATGGCCAGAAAGCCAGAGAGAGTGAGGAGGGACCCAGGATCCCACAATCCCTTTGGTGGGCACAACTCCAATGACCTAAAGACCTCCCACTTGGCCTTACCTCCTAAAGTTTCTACCACCTCCCAATAGTGGAAAAATTATTGAACACACGGGCTTTGGGGGCATAGTCAACATCCAGACTACAGCGTACATTAGGAAACACAAAAATATGACCAATAACCATCCCCATTTTTTAAAAAATGCACACATATCAAATGCTTAAAAATGGCATTGCCTATGAGGAGGAGGTGAGAGGAGAGACTAGAAAGGAAAAGGTTAAATGAAACAGAACAGGCAGTCATGGCCCAATGAGGTCATGCTATGGACTGAGCACAATTCAGTCAGTCACCTCTGTGAACCTCAGAGTCAAAGATACAAGAAGAATAAAAGGAATCTTGTGATTCTTGGTAGAAGTGAAGGGAGGTCCCTGTGCACGGAGAAGAGAAAGAGAACCCATTTCCTCCTTCATTCTATACTCTACCAAGCTTTCTAGTGAGATATAGAGTAAGGGCCATGCCTAATAAATCTTATCAAAGAAAAAAAAAAAAAAAACAAGCAGCAGACTGGAATTGGCCTGTGAGCTATAATTTGATGACTTCTGGCCTAGGGAGTTAGTCCTGGACAATTGACTTGGCCTCCTCATCCACAGCAGAAACTTTAAGATAATTTTGTCATTCAAAAATATGACCTGTGAGGACAAATGAAAAGGCACCAGGCTTATTTAAATTCAGAGAAAAAGAGTCTAAGGTCCATAAGGGGCTTCCATAGTAATAGAATCTCAGACACTGAACATTCAATGCTGGGATAAATAACCCATGGGCAGGGTTCACATCATTTTTCATTTGATCAAGTCAAGAGCATGTTTCATAAGCAAATGCAAAACTCAGGAGTTTTCCAGAATTTGTAGCAAGTGGAGTGAATTTACATTCTGTGACATCCAGTAGAACTGTGTAAAGGGCTCCCTCTCTTTCCTTTCTCAGACGCACTGGTTAAATCTTTGGGAGACCCCTTCCAAGAACCCCCATGCTGGGTAGGGGGGTGCCCCAGGCAATAGCTAAACCCATGCCTGCCACATATATTAAGGAAACCTAACACAAATGTATAAAGCTCTGAAAATGACCACTTAGAGATGAATAGGCCAATCAAGCTTTGGAGATTCAAGTACAAGGATCATTAGTGTGATTTTTGAATGTTAAAAGGAAAAGGTTAAAAAAAAAATCAAGCACCAATACTGCTTTCACCTCTGCCCTGCCCATTTGCTTCTACTTGCTAATTGCTAATTATTGTCTCTGGAGGCATCTGTCCCCAGTCTTGTTGTCCAGCAGGGATCTCAGCTTCCCTCTGATTATGGAGTCCCAGCTCTTTCCCAGCAGAGGGACAGCTGCCTCCGGTACAGAAAGGACAGCCTGTACCCTGATGTGGCTGACATCTTAATTCAGTCCTGTAACAATGCACTTTTCCAGGACTGTGCATTGGTTTCAAGTTAGATTTCCCAAGGCACCCTGCCTGCATTCTAGTCAAGTCTATACTTTATTGCTACAGCTCCTATGATTTGCTCTCTTGAGAAGAGGCTGTAAGGTAGTAAAGGACCCTTTATAAGCCTGTATAAGTTAGTATCTGTCATAAAATTCAGCCACAAAAATGCCCAGGAGTCCATGGGTAAAGAGAACGGTGAGGAGACTCATTAGCTAAGCACCTGTATCTGTGGGGACCCATTAAGATCTCAGCTTGGGGTCTGTACACCCTGCCAATGACAGGGAGGGAGTTCTTCAAGCAGACATAGGGGAAAACATTAATAGTTAATGTCTCCATGGACCTTTTATCCCTATGTCTGGTTATAAATCCAGAATATTGAAGTATTGTAACTTATTCCTGAACAAAGTACATTCTGTTAATTCCCTAGTCATGGGAAATTGTCCTCAGTAGGGTTAACTCATACCTGATTTGAGAGTTCATTGTTGGATGGGAGTGCTAAAATGTTAATCCAACTGCATATTTCCTGATAAGTGAATGTTACTTTGATAAAATAATGATGTTAAAAATGTTCATCTTAGCTCACCCATATTGAGGACCAGGGTGCACATTAATTACTACAGTGTTTGCATTTTCTGTGTTTTGCTAGGATAAAGGGGAAGACTAACTTAAAATGTGGAGTGTCCTCTGTCTTCCCCTATCTCTGTCATTGTCCCCTCAACTCTGCAGCTCTGTCCTGTTTTGCCTCAGTTCCTATATCTGGACTCTCCAGGCTAACCTCATATGGACCCAATTCCTCTTCACAAATCTGCATTGCTCTGGAGGAGGGAAAACAGGTGTTTTTCTTTGCCTTACCATTCACAATGGTAACAGTGAATCAAGAAAGAAACAGAAAGAACACGGATTCTTCCCAGTTTGTGAGAACACCCTGGGTGTTATGTTTAAAGGGGTGATAAACTGACTATTGTTAATATAAATGGCTTAGATTATTGAGTGCTTATGATACGTCAGCCACTGGACTAAGCCCTCCATGTGTATTTTATCTTCACAATAACCCAATACAAGAGATATTAATTGAAAACCTCTTTCAGGTAGGAAAACTGAGATACTGATAAGTGGCCTGCTCAGGACATATAGTTAACAGGCAGGGTAGTATTTGCAACTAGAAAGCCTGGGCCCTACTTTCAGCCTCTACTACATTAGGAAAAGGCACAGGGGAGAGATCATCCCCATCTGGCCTCTTTATGTGGCTTCTCAACTCCATCACCCCTTGTTGAATTTACTCTGTGCACATTTAAAATGCCCAGTGGATTAATCATCCAGCACCTTCTCACCCTCCTCTCCTTATCATGGAATCAATCCCTGTCTATTCAGGTAATTATTAGCAGAGGAATAATTGTGAACATATATGATTCATGTGTGTAGATGACAGAAATATTTTCCTATTCTTAATCTTGTCTACAGTGCTATCATGAAGGAACATTCTGATATTTACAACCTAACCTCTTAGACAATATATAGTTTTGTTTGAAATAAATGTCCATGTGACATAACTCCTCAGTTTGCTAGAGACTGGATATGGTTTTTTGTTTGTTTTTTGTTGTTTTAGTATCAGGGATTGAACCCAGAGGCTCTTTAACCACTAAGCCACATTTTCGGCTCTTAAATTTTTTTTAAATTTTGAGTCAGGGTCTCGCTAAGTTGCTTAGGGCCTTGCTAAGTTGCTGAGGCTGGCTGAATTTGCAATGCTCTTGCTGCCTCAACCTCCCGAATCACTGGAATTATAGGTGTGCACCACAGCACCTGGCTGTTTTGCTTTTTAAGATAAATATGCCTGATCTATTAAAAAGACCTCTTTGGCAATGGGGCAAAGGACTATTTTCCTGGTGCCTTTTAGGAACAATGACATGTATAAGAAATGACCATGCTGAGTCAGAATTGCAGAACTACTTTTTGAACAATGTACAACTTACAGTCCTACTTTTCTGCCCCAAAGGGAAGACTGGTTCCATTGGCATTATTCTCCTCGGAGGTAACCATCCAAAGACAAATTTGCATACACTGACAATACCTGAAACAACAACAGTGAGAGTCAGCTGACTTCTATTTACAGTATTCCATGGAGTTAGGTGTTGTACTAAGTAATTTACACATATTAGATGGTTCCTGAAGATTGGGTACAATATTATACCACTTGGCAGATGAGAAAACTGAAATATCGTATGGCAAATCAGACACTTAGTAAAATAGCAGAGCCAAGATTTTAAAACAGATCCCATTGACTTTTTTAAAAAAAATATTTTTATTTTTTTGGTATAGATGGACACAACACAGTGCCGTTATTTTTTATGTAGTGCTGAGGATTGAACCCGGGTCCTGCCCGTGCTAAGCGAGTGCTCTACCACTGAGCCACAATCCCAGCCTCAATCCCATTGACTTTTGAGTCCTCTGAATCACCTTGATGCCCAGCCAAGTGATAGTCCCAGCTACTACAAGGGCCTGGCAGTTCATTTAAATGAGTGAGGTCAGCTGCTGTGAGAGAACAGGAAGTGGTGGGGCTGTAACAAACCTAGGGAAAGAGAAATGAGGCAGGTTTTAGGTCCAGTTACCCAGATCTGATTTTTGCAGAGCAAAATGTTGACAGCACACACCTGAAGCTCATGCTGAGCCCACAGGCAGTCATCTTCTATCTCCACTGCACTGGCTCCCAACTAAATTTGCTTTCTCTTAAATGTTTACCTTCTGAACATAAGTGCTCCTGGAACCTGTGCTCTAATTCTCTGATCCGGCTTTAGAAACACATGATGTTGAAGTATAGAGAAGTGGATGAAGCTGCCCATTTCAGAGCCTCTTATGACAATTTACTCCCCTTAAGAACCAACTGCCCTTTCAAGATTTCCTATGGCCTCCTTATTGAGCCTAATGTCTTCTTTGCCCCAGGCCTCTACAAGCTCTGAACTGCAGTTGCTTTTCTTCTATCTCCCCCTTACCTAGCATGTTTCTGTTCTCTCTCTGTTGCATAGTTAGCTTCTTGGAAACAGACCCAAAGCCTTATTAATTACATCTTCCCACCTTTCAGCCTCTACTACATTAGGAAAAGGCACAGGGGAGAGATCATCCCCATCTGGCCTCTTTATGTGGCTTCTCAACTCCATCACCCCTTGTTGAATTTACTCTGTGCACATTTAAAATGCCCAGTGGATTAATCATCCAGCACCTTCTCACCCTCCTCTCCTTATCATGGAATCAATCCCTGTCTATTCAGGTAATTATTAGCAGAGGAATAATTGTGAACATATATGATTCATGTGTGTAGATGACAGAAATATTTTCCTATTCTTAATCTTGTCTAGGCCAAGCTCAGTTCTTAATAGGTTCACTTTATTGAGTTGAATATATACAAATTACAGTACAAGTGAAACTTATCTTTGTATTACTATTAGGAGACAAGTTCAGTTCCTTTAATAAAGAGCTAAAAAGACAATTACTTGCCCTCTAAATCTCAGTTTCCTCACTTATTAAATGGGAATAATTGCCTAACGACAGGAATCACTCAAATGGTATAGACTTTTTAGCATGGAACCTTCTGCACAGCAGGCACTCAATTGAGGCGGGTCCACAAGCTGCACATGAGATTTAATAGAGTAGAACTAAGGCGTACTCAACACCAGGGGTTCCATTGCAAGAGGTCACATCATAGGGGTCATAGGGAAGTCATAAAAGGTCTCTTTCAACTTCAGACAACAGAATATATATTTGTGTTGCTAATTGTAATTACATGTTTCAACTTAGTTAATACTTTTTTTCCTCCATAACAGCAATACACACCATTTTGAGTGATGAAGGTGCTTAATTATACTTTGTTATATGGGTTGCATTGTGTTCCTCAACACTTGTAGAAATTCATCTGTTACAGTCCTACCCTCCGGTCCCTCAAATGTGATGATATTTAGAGACAAGGCTTTTAAAGAGGTAGTTAAGGTAATGAGCTTATGGGAGGACCCTAATCCAATCTGGCAAGTGCACATAGAAGAAGAGGAAATTTGGACATGCATAGAGATGGTAAAGATGCATGTACATGGAGAAAGGGCCATGTAGGGACACAGCAGGAAGATAGGCACCTGTAAGCCAAGGAGAGATGCCTTAGCAGAGACCAAACTTGCCCACATCTTGACCATGGACTTCTAGACTGCAGAAACTGAGAAATAAATTTCTGCTATTTACACCATCCAGTCTGTGATCTTTTTGCTGTGGCTGCCCTAGTCAATGTTGAGGAGAGACAATACATTTTATGTCTTCTAAATTCTCAGCTAGGACTCCTGTAACAAAGGATAGACTAATGAGAGAAAAACATACAAATTTATTAAATATAAGTTTTATGTGAAATAGGAGGCTTCATAAGGAAATGAAGACCCCAAGAAGCAGCCAGGATTGAATGTTTATATAGTGACTTGGACAAAGAGTGGTAAATTATGAAAAAGTAACAAGACAAATGGATTTGAGTTAGCGCACTTGATCATGAAGAAGGATTTAACAAGGATTGTTTATACAGATTTCTTTTGCTTTTATCTTCCCATTGTTGGTGATAAGAATGTTGCTTTCTTCCTAGTACAGGGAGGACATCTTGCATGTGGGGATTTATCTCCCATTATCTCCAAAGGGAGGGTCAGAGTACCCTTTTTGCACCTGCTGGTTCTTGAAGTGCCCTTAACTCAAAATAATCCTTATGCCAAAAAGGCACGTGTGGGGGTGCCCGAGTCTGCCATCCTTCACAAACCAGTATACCTTTCTCCATTGGACCTCAGCCTCTGTTTAGTCATGTGGCTTCAGAAAATTGGAAGTGGACAGCGTGCTGTGGATGGGAGAAAAGCTTGTGTGGGGAGAAAGAGCATGGGTGCTAAAAGCTGACCTGATATCTGGGGGATTTGCTGAGAACATGGCAGCTCCTGTCAGCATCCTGTCCATTCCCCTGAGACATAGCCCCTGAGGCTCACACCAGTCAGAATTTAAACTGCCGGCATCACATCCCTGTGGAAAGGGTTTTCCCAGTGGCTGAAACCTACTGTCATTACTCAGGGCAGACTAAGTGAGCCAGAGAATTGATGCCGAGTAGACTGATGGGAGTTGAGTATAAGCACCTCAGCTTCCTCACCCTCCAATGGAGCAGCACCAACAACTCCACCCTGGCTTCCAGAGTTCTTCAGCAGAAGTAAGCTACTTTCACTCAAGTGGCATCTTCATCGATAATGCACCTTGGCTCCCCTCCTAACCCGTGTTGAAGTCGTCCCAAGAGGACATCTTGTATGTGGGGTTCTTAGGAGCAGCTCTCATATTCTAATTCCAGGGTGTGGTGTTTGGGAACTAGAACATACTGGAACCTGCTCTCTGGCTACTTGTGTGTGTGTATGAAGCCACACCATATTTAAAGCTGCTGCTGCCCTTGCTGCTGCTGTTTCTAATCTGTCAAGCTGATACACCACACTGAGCTCCTCCTAGAGTACCTTGTCCCTCCTCCAATGAACTCTTGTGGCCTCTCCCTGAAGGGAGGGGTCCTCATACAGGCCTGTCCTTTGCCTCATGCATATGCCTTTGCCTCAGATCAACTGCTGTGCACCTTTTCTCCATAAACACAAAAGCCAATCCTTTCAATGCTATGGGTTTTTATTAGCTTCTACTCTTGTGTCATGTTTATATTTTGGGCAAGTGTGTTTGCATCAGCACTATATGATTTTAATAGGTTGTCTTGTGTCTGACCCAGATATTTCCTTATGGGACTGCTACAAAATCTGCTGTGAAGTTTGGTTTGTTGGAGGGGCTGGGGTTGATTCTGAATTGGAGCCCAGGAGACCGTGACAGACTTGACCTCTTATGAATGGCACGAGCTGTCTTATGGGTACTTGAAGCTCTGGCCAGGTACAGGCTGCTCACAAGTCTGTTCTCCTTTACTTACAGTTTGACAGGGTGCATTTCTGGTAAGTCTACTCAAAGGCCACTCAGAGCAATGCTCAGGACACTCTGTGTCGAGGAACTTCCAGCATTCTGCGCTACTTTAGCCCTCTGCAGACTGTTTACCCCCAAGCCTGCCGTTGTGGAATGAGGACAGCCTGGGTTAAGCCTCCAGACAAGTCCCTTAGCAAAACCTAACCTGACCACATATTTAACCTCCTGTGGTTTTCCAGTGAGCTTATTCTGGAAAGGTATTGTCATGGAAACTCTGTTGCATCTTTTGTGAATCCTTTATATGAATACATAAATCCTGAGAAGTATTGCTGGCTTAGGAGATTTATAGGAAATGTTCTGGGTCCACTAGCATGGCTTCTAATCAAGAGTTAGTGCTGCCTGGTCATTAGCAGAGGGCCAAAGGTCAGAACCACCATTGTAAAGGGCTGTGTCTGACCCCTCCATACATCCCAGCCAACTTACTTGCCTTCTGCTCTTTACCCGTAAAAAGGAAAATAAAAATGGGTGGTACTCTAGTATTTTCCCTCTAATAATAGAAAAGTGTTCCCTATGAATTGACTAAAGTATATGGAGGGAAGATTTCAATTCAGCCCTGGGCAAATCTACTAACCTGTGTAAATCCACCCATTACATTTGAATGGACTTCCTTTGAAATAGGTCATTCTGTAAAATAATGAGGGTCTTAATCCTTTCTGTAGTTTAAACATTTTTAGTAAGATAATTTCTCCTAGCAACCTGTTGGGGTATTAGTTCAGACCTAATGCGAAAGGAATTAGGAATAAACCGTGAGGCACAAAATCCCGTTTGGTTTCCAGAATTTGTTTTCCGAAACTTAAAGAGGTTTATTTTTATGTTGTTTCAAGAATGGAAAATGAGTTTGGTAGACATTATCTTGCGATTCCTGACCAACAAAGCTGCATTTGGCAGCTCTGTGGGAGCAGGTGTCCTCTTGGCCTGAATCCTTTCATCTTCTGTATCCATATCATCATCTTGTGGGTTTTTGGTTCAATATATCTAAACTTTTCTATTCGGACGTTGACCATTTCATAACCCAAGTTTTTCGGTAGCTTACAATGTTCCCCAGCATCTTTGGGATGTCCTCACTGATACAACTCTCAATATTCCAGGGAGCTTTGCCTCCTGTCAAGGGACTAACAGTCCTAACACATGCTTCCACCACGTCCCTACCTAACCCAGAAACATGCCTGCTCTCTGTGGCTCACCTGGCACCTTCCAATGTCCTCTGCCTGATTTTCAAGACCCTCCATAATTCAGCCTGTCCCAGACACCCCAGCATACTTTCATTTCTGACTACCCAATGTGTTTTGTTTTTCCCACATACCATTGACAGGCCCGATCATTTCCAGTACCAATGGGCATTGTTTTTCTAGTTGTGTTGTGCCAAACACCAAAACAAAAACAAAAACAAACAAAACAAAACAAACAAACAAACAAAAAACACTGTTCACTTAGATTATCATCTAAATGACAGCCCCTGTCCTTGAGCAACAGACAGCCTGGTTGTTGCTAGTCCCATGATTTTATTCCTTCCCATTCCCTGTCTAAATCCTTCTCATCTTTCAAAATGTAGCTAAGCTACAATGTCTTCTTCTACTATACCAATTCCCATCTGTCTCCTCCACTGATGTTATGGAAGTTTTATAAACTCCTACTTCTAAAACAGTTTTTAATAAGAACTCTGCTGCTGCAGAAGGCACATCCCCTGACTTAGTCATCTTTCCATTTTGCATCAGAATGCAGTGGAGCTTAGTGACTATTACAGAGTTTTGTCCTTTTTTGACTCTCTCGATATTAAGCTCCATTAGGGTATAGATTTTGCCACTGACGTCTGTAGCTAAGACAGTGCTGAACAAGGATGAGATTGGGATTCCCTAAGTATTAATTGTTTGCTTACTGGGCATGAACTATGATTAAACCCCCAAAAATGTTCAATGTTGCTATCTTTTTAAAGGCAAAATTAGCATTATGTCTAGTTTGATCCCAGAGATATTTAATGTGAACCAAAGGGAAAATCTCCAACCCGGGAAGTCCCATTCCAGGAAGCTGTCAAAATTGACCAGAGAGAAGAAAGAATCAGTCTTTTTTTAAAACCAAGAATAATAAAGTAGATTTCAAGCAAGGCAGCTTCAATTATTTAGAGCACTGAGTAGCTATTCAAGGTTATTACTATGCAAGCTGCGAGGGGGAAAAGCCAGCAAAGCAACATCTCTGCCCTCTTGTTAGGGATTGAAATTTTCTGAGGATTACCTGTTGTCATGGCAGACAATTAGTCTCCTACATACCGAACAGTAACTATGAGGAGTCATACATTCTCTAGTAAATGCTCCAGAAAACGCAGCCCCCAAATTGTGCCATTCTGTCTGTCATTTTCTTCTCTGGGAGGACCTGAGTTGCCTCAAGTAGACAAATGCAACAATGAAATAAAATAAAGTTGCTTTGGGGAATGCCTTGTCATTTTCTGCTCTCCGGTTTTACTTCTCACGTGTGATCCCTGCTGGTTGTCACTTCTTCAGAGTATTTTTAGAATTCGAGTACAAACAGATGTGCTGGGTGTTGGATTTCCATTTGTGTTGCTAGGTCCTGGACCACAGGCTTCCAACCCTTCCCCATATTGCTTTGCCAGCAGGGACTGGCCCACCTCACAAAAGCCATGTAGAGCGTCAGCTTTGTTCGTTTTCAAGCTTGATCTCTCAGTGGTGATGCTGCTGGTGGTGGGGAGTGTCCATTTGAAATAGTTGAATATCCACCAAATGAGGAGCAATCCTTCAAATTATAGTTGAATTCATAATAAGTGACTGAGTGTAGATGGATATCCGTTTGATTTTTGGTTTGCTACACATGCCACATTTAGGAAGTTAGGCTCTGATCCAAATGCTGTAGATCCTAGATTTCCTTATTAAATTGCCTGCTTTGAAAATCTGATGAGGCCTCCATCTCTTCCATCAGAGAAGTTCATGGACATTTTAAAATATAATTTCAGGAGGTTCTCAGCTCTACTGAAGCCCACAAACCCCAGATTGAAATGAAAATGAAAATAATCTCTCAGACTCTTATACTCCTGTTAGTACCTTTCTAAGTGTGTTTTAGATAATAACTCATTTATTCCCAAATAATCCTAGGAGTCAGCTCTTGTTATTATCTCTATTTTGCAAATGAAGGAACTGAGGCCAAAGATGTGGCCTAGTAGCAGGGCACAGTGGCACATGCCTGTAATCCCAGTGGCTCCTGAGGCTGACACAGAAGTATCTCAAATTCAAAGCCAGCCTCAGCAAAAGCAAGGAGCTAAGCAACTCAGTGAGACCCTGTCTCTAAATAAAATACAAATTAGGGCTTTGGGGGAGCTGGGGTGGTGACTCAGACATAGAGCACTTGCCTAGCATGTGTGAGGCACTAGGTTTGATTCTCAGCAATCCATATAAATAAATAAAATACATGTCTGTCAGCAGCTAAAAAATATTTAAAAAAATAGAGCTGGGGATGTGGCTCAGTGGCCGAGGGCCCCTGAGTTTAATCCCCGGTACCTGACTCCCAACAAAGATGTGGCCCATGAGTCTCCACATAGTTGGTTAAAGGCACAGAGAGAACTGAACCTAGCTAGTCTGGGCCCAGAGATCCTCATACAATAAAGTTCTGCTCATTTAGGGTTAGACATCATCAGAAAGATGATAAGAAAGAAGGGAGGATAGATAACACACAACAATGCTTCCAAACCTTTCCTGTAATTTCATGGGCTCCTAAATTTATTTCTGGTCCTTTTCTAATGTCTACATTGTAAATAGAGACCTAAAAGTTATCTTGGCCATATATCTTGGAAAGAACTATTAAAATGTTACAAACAATAAGGCTTGTTGATCTTTTGAGTCTCCTGTTTAAATAAGCATAAAAATTCTATTGTTACCATTACAAAAGGTATCTAAAAGAATGTTTCGATTTACGTATTAGAAAAGTTAAACACTTTCAGTTTTGATCTGGATCATAAAGTCATAGTTCTATGTAATGGCTTACCATGTGGAGAACCATACTGTAAATAATGGGGAATTTACACATAAGCCCCAGTTCATAGCCAAACAGGAATCCAGGATAGCAGACATGCGGACACAGTGAGTTATGACTAATCCTGCACCCTTTCCCCCAATGGATTGGAGAACTGAGTTAGAGTGTCTCGGTGTTGACAATGAAGGTTTTAACATTTCACCAGGAATAAGCAGAAACTTTTATTACTAATAGCTATTTCCACTTCTAAATAGACAGACATCATAACAGAAACCCCATATATGGAAGATTCAGTTCACAATATATATATATTTTTTTGGTACCTTTCTGGGTTAGATTCTTCAAGTGTATTTTGTCCAATCCCTTCCCACCTGGTAGCATAAGTATTTTTTTTTTTTTAACTATTACACCCAGGGGTGCTTAACCACTGAGCCACAGTCCCAGCCCTTTTTTATTTTTTATTTTGAGACGGGGTCCAGTTAAGTTAGTTAGCAGCTCTTTTAATAGAAGTTAGGAACAATGACCTCCTTCAAGCCCTCCTTCTCCAGGGACTATGTCGTCCACATGAGTGTCACATTTAAAATTTTACCCTAAAGTTCTTCATTGCTGCTCTTATCAATATTACCTCTTTTTAGAAGGTTTATTTAGAAATAAAGCATTGATATAAGGCTTAGTGTTTCTCTTCATCAGGCTTCATGTAAAATTTTAGAAAAGGAAAATAAATCTGGGGGATTGACCAAAATAACATATTCACAAAATTTATGTAATTGTAAAAAATATATGCAAATTTCATATGACTATCCAAAAAGTGTGTGTGTGTGTGTGTGTGTGTGTGTGTGTATCATTTAAATATCAGTTGTGGAATTTTGGGCCTACACAATTTCTGAACACAGGAAAGATGATAACTAATAATAGCTGACACTTACGTATATTCTTATTGTTTACAGGGTGCTTTCATAAGCATTGTTTACTTTAGCTTTTATAACCACCCTGCATGTTGGGTTTTATTATCCTTATTTTATAGATGAGGAAAGAGGCTCTGTTTTATAGAGAGATGAAGTGCCAGGCTGAGGTCAAAGAGACAATAAATCATCCCGTGAGACTTGACCTGGGTTTTTTCTGACTCCACGCTCAATGTGTGTTCTATTACCCACAACTGGGTGTCCAGTGTGACAGACCAGGAAGTCATATTTTGATGGCTCGAAGTAAAGAGGTGCTGCAGGAATAACCTGTCTAAACATTTTGGAGTTTGCCTAGAGAGGGAAATACATGAGGGAAGAAAAGTTGGTGGAAATTGTATCTAGGCCACAGTTTGCTTCGCAGATTAGGTGGCCTCCCTTGGGCTTTCTGAGGATTAAGTAACAACAGCACCAGCTGCTTGGAGATAGCATGGTGCCAACAATGGCACCCACTGCCACTTTCTGGGGCACCTTTCTGGGTTAGATTCTTCAAGTGTATTTTGTCTAATCCCCTCCCACCTGGTAGCATAAGTATTACATAGAACAGAGCATAGAGGCAGAGAGACAAAGTAACTTAAGGGCATGTGATCAGAGTCAAAGAAACCTGGAGTTGAACCTGACTCATCTGATGACAAAGTGTGGTTCTTCCATTTTACCACCCCAGGTCTCCAGAGTGGCCACCTGTGTAGAAGTCAGTTTTTTTGTTGGAATAAAAGTGGTATTAGTTCCATGGAACTTAGCGAAAAGAGCGATATTATTTTATACTTTTGTTAATTTTTTTGATGCTTGCCTTAACAGAGCAGCTGAGTTCTCAAATCTGCTCCTGCATTTGGTATTTTGCAACATTTCTTGTCTATAGCCATCAAGAAAATAGTTTAGAGCTGGGATGTAGCTCAGTCAGTGGTAAAGTGCTTACCTGGTTTTGATCCCCAGTACTGTTAAAAAAAAAAGAGTAGTATTTTGAAAAGATCCTTACAAAAACCCTAAGAGGGCTTTGAGCAAGTTTCCCATCCCCAGACCACACTGAGGATCCCTGCTCAATAGTCACTTCAGTATACATGAGGGCCAGTGAAATAGCTGTACCTTTGTTTAGAAAGGTCATTATAGGTTCTCAAATTCAATCATCCACCTGATGATACAAAAATCCCACCAAGTCCAGTCTAAGCTCCCCATTTGGTAAGAATAGCAACCATTCTGTTTGGAAAGTACTTTGAAGGCATCAAAAAGGCTTTATTATATTGAGAAGAATTATTTTTTTCTCTTAGTGTCTTCTTTGGTAAGTCTAATTCCTCCTTATTGTATTCAAAATGGTTGAAAAAAACTCCTTTGATATCCCTTGGATGCTGTTATCTTCTCCAAGCTAAAGACCTTCTTCATGTTTAATAACTTTGGAGACCTGCTGCTCCCAATGTTCTCTGGCCCAGATTTATATCTTCTCACTAGGATCTGCAAAAGCCAGTTTGAGCTCATACAATATTGCTAATATGCCCAAAGATAAGTTTGCTCATGGTCCATTCTGTACTTATCTTGGGTCAATGTTACAAATGTATAATATTCACGGACAGCAAGATGCACACAGTATGCACCCTTATTTGCACTTACAGTGGGTATGTTCCAAGATTCCCAGTGAATGCCTAAAACTGTGGGTAGTACAAGCCCTATGTATACTATGTTTTTTTCCCTATACATACATACCTATGATAAAGTTTAATTTATAAAGTAGGTACAGTAAGAGATTAACAAGAGTAGCCAATACCATGTTAAGTAAAATAACAGTGACTTGAACACAAGCTCTGATATTGCAATAGTCCATCTGATAACCAAGAGGGCTACTAGGTGACTAATGGGTAGGTAGCATATACAGAATAGGAATGCTGGATGAAGGGCTGATTCACATTCCAGGTGAAATGAAACACGATGGCACAAGAATTCATCATGATACTCAGAAAGTTTCATGACTTAAATTTATTGTTTCTGGAATTTCCCACTTAATATTTTCAGACCATGGTTAATCATGGATAACTGAAATCAAGGAAAGTAAAACTGCAAATATGGAAGGACTACTGTATCCCCAAAGGTCTTTAATTTCAGGATTAATTTAGAAAACGTCCTGGTTCCTCTCCCAGTTTCTTCTCTCAGCCTAGTCTAGACTCCACTTTTTCCTAGGCATCATTTCATCTGCCCCTTCCCTTTTCTTCCTATCTGTGCTGTGCTTTATATAAGTTTAGGAACACTGTTATAAACAGCACTTCATTTAACTAGCATAGAAAGTGTGCACAGAATACCCTAATATAAATAGCCTAAGAAAAGCACAAGAGATGCTTCTGTTCACTGGATCACCATTTTAATTCTTCATGCCTGGGATCCTGTAACCTGCTTTGCTGGCTGCCCAGCATCTTGCATCTCCATATTCTAAAGCACTTTACATACTGATGCTAAAATCATCTTTTTTTTCCCTGCTGATCTGAACATGCCACCATCTGAAGTCCATTTATAGCCTCCCAACACCCTTGGGATAATGTATTTTCTTACAACCTTAGAGACTCTGCATCTGCCAAGACCTCTGTATTTCTGCCCTTTACTGAGGATGGCAGTGTTTAGGTAGTCATGGCTTTGTTCATTCATCCATCCATCATTCATTCACTCATGCATTGATTTACTTAGCATCTACCATGTACTAGGCACTTTATTCAATGCCAGAGAGGAATATAATGATGAATCATTTATATCTTCAAGAGGTCTACAACTTCAAATAGGTTAGATAAGAAGCATATGTGACTTAATTCAAATACAGCACAGACTGTGACAAGAGAAGTAGTAAAGGTAGAACTATAGTTGTAGATAAATACCAAGGTTTACCAGGGTAAGGATTAATGCCAGATGGGAAAGGCAGAGAAGCCTTCCAGGAGGAGGTATTGTTTGATCTGAGAATGAGTAATTTCCCCTAAGCAGAGAAGGGGGGATGGGACAGGATTGATTTGGCCTTCTTGTTATCTGTTGGTTAAGTTAGTTTCTTTGTTGCCCTTGTCCTCTGTCTTCCTGGGCATTTGACCAAACAGAATTTTATTTTATTTTTCCAAGAATATCCAAATACCCAAAGGTCCAGTGACTCTAAATACCTCACTTAAAAAGGAAGTTTCCAGAATGATAGTAGAGTAGTAAATAGCAAATGAAAAGGCATGTTGAGATTTTGTTTCAAGATTATAATGAATAGAAGATGAACTTGTAAGGAACGGCATCCATTCTGGCACCCATCCTTATCAGCCTCTATTGCTGGCTAGAATCACCAATGCAAATCATACAGGAGAGTTTACCATCCCCAAGGGGAATATCTGCATGATGCACAGTGCATGGTGTACTAAAAAAATAATAGCACAGTATCCCACAGGTTTGTCATGACTAGTCTGATGGCAGATAGTTCTATTTATGATTCTTGAAAACTAAAAGTGAGTAAGGCTTAACATTTTTAGGTTTGAAACATGTTTCATATTTTGCTACATTTCTCTCAAGTGTGTATGCATTCTATAAGAAAACATAAAAATAGCATTAGCATCAAGCATGTAAATGCTTCTATCTGGTACACTTGGTAGAGGCAGTAAGGGAAGCCTTGGGTTTCTTACACAATGATCTGCCTTTGGGTCACCTACCTACTCAACCTTAGCCCTCCTGAAGGTCATGTTCATTTAATCCATTTGAGTCATCACATACCAGAGGGTTGGCAGAGTTGAACAGAAAAACAAAAATTATACATGTGTTTATTTTTGAGAGGCGGTAAAGCAACACAAAACATCTTCAATTAGGACAGAATTCAAAATGGGATATGATGGGAAGATGGACTCCAAAGAGGATTCATCAAAGTCCTAATATCTGTAGTGTTGGCAATGACATTAGTCTGACATACATTCTCTACATTTATCAGAAAACAAGCAGGTAGATAGGCAGTGGAGGAGCTCAAGGGAAACAAAGTCATCCATGACTTCCTTGGTTTTCTTGGTAACCATATGGAGCCACATAATTAAAAGGTAAAAAAGCCACAAAAAGCATTACCTGAATTCCATATGACTGGGAAGGAAAGTTGTATTGTCATGTCCTCCAAGGGCTTAACTTTAGCAAGGGGCAGACCACCTCTGCTCCTCCTCAATCTCCTAGCCTGGGGCTGCTCTTCACCATCAGGTTTTTGAATTCTGGCACAACTCTCTCTAGTCCTTTCTCAAGAGCTCCAGTTCCCCTCTCCTCTCCTTGGCTAGGTTTTCACTTGGGTGCCTATCTTGTTTAGTCAGTGTAATTGCTACTTAAAATTAAAGCCCACAGAACCAGCTTTGCCCTACTTTCCTGGGTTAGCTAAATCTAGAACCATTTAAAAATTTGTTTTTGAATAAGTAATAACATTCACATGTTTAAAAACATATAGTTATTTGTTAACAATCTCTTGTCTTTTTCCCCATGTAGCCAATGCCAACCACTTGCAAGAAATTTCTAGAGTTTCTTTATGCACACACAGAAGTGAATATAAATTTCCTTCCTTTTTATTCAAAGGGGAGTATGTTCTTCACACTTTTTTGGAACCGTGTCTTCTGAACATCGTTTACTGGATACCACTCTAAACTTAAGACTTAAATAATTTATTATTCTTGCACACAGTGTTGTGGGCTGATGGCGCTCTTCTGGGTAGTTCTTGCTTATGCCTCAAGTATAGTTACAATCAGATGCCAACAGGTATAGACATTCTTTGAAGGCTTGGCTGGCCAGAATGGAGGCCGATGTTTAATGGGAGATCAATTGCCTGAGCAACTTCACATGGACTCACCACGTGGCTCCAGTTTCTCACAATAAGGAGGCTGGGTTCTGAGTGGGCATGCCCCAAGAACAAGTGTTCCAATGTAGCAGGAAGAGGAAGCTGCCAGGCCAACTAAGGGCTATTTACAGAACTGATAAAGTCATCTCTGTGTGTTCAATTGTCCAAAGCATTCACAAGGCCTGCTCAGATGAAAGGGGATGGAGATATCAACCCCATATCCTTATGGGGCAGTTTTGAGATCACATTACCAATGAGCTTGGGGTGATAGAAGATGGTATAATGATTGTCTTTGGAACCTAGCGTCTGCAACACCATCTGAAGTAATTTTCTATTCTTCCTAATCTTCTCTTGTACTGTCTAATAGCAAAGCTTTCATTTCTGCTTTCACTGCTATGACTAACCCAGGTTCTCAATGCTTCTTAGTCATTATCAGAGCTAACTTCCTGCTCTCCATTTTTCCCTCACTGCCAATAGTCAATAAAATGTGTGTTTTCTCTCCATAGATATTTCCATAAGTTCAGCTCTGATAAGCTCATTCTCCAAAGTAAAACTCAGCTCTGTTAACTTAGCATTTAGGAAAAGTTGCAAACTGCTGGCCAGCAGTCTTGTTTGACCTTCGTGGTGTTGGGAAAATATAGGATTTGCATTTTTTTAAGCTTCTAATATTGCAAAACCAGGAGATTTTATATAAAAATCCAGGTTAAGCTCCACTTGAAAAACTAAGTTCTGATATATGGAAGCATTTAATTATTCAACTAATATGTTCTAGATACTAAACAAAAGAGGGGAAAAAAATCCCCTTATGGAATTTAATTCTAGTTGTAGGAATTTCAACAATAGACAAAATAAATAAGCAAATTAAATAGAATGTTGGATGGTGATAAATTTTGTGGAAGACTGAGGAAGGAATAAGTAAAGAAGTGGATGGGAAGGGCTGTAATTTAAAATCACATGGTCAGGGAAAGCTTCACTGAGATGGTGGCATTTGAATATAAAAAATGAAATGAGGAAAAGAAATATGGATTTCTAGAATGGTGCTATACCATATTGGATAGCCACTAGCCATATGCTCCTCTAAATTTATATAATTAAAGTTAAATGAAGTTAAGAATTCAGCTCTTCAGTCACACTGGCCACATTTCAAGTGCTCAGTAGCCACACGTGGTAAATGGCTGCAAAAGAGAGAACATTTCAATCAGTGTAAAAATGCTGTTGGACAGCACCGTAGAGAAGTGGCATTCCCAGCAGAGGCTTCCGCATGTGTAGAGGTGCTAGGGTGGTTCACTGCTTGATTTGAAATTGTGGCATGGTTCTTCTGTTTACCATTTCTTCCCTTTGTTCTTGTCTACCTGTTTTTATACTGAGAATACATAGCCTTTGTCATTTATCACCTTTATCCAAACCAAATTTTCAAAAGGCCCTTATTGATGTCAAGTTTTAGACACTTGGTCAATGTCACAGAATCTATGGCATCTATGGCCTCGCATTAGGAGTTACATGAAGACCAAGAACCTGTACCAGGTGACAGAACACACATGTTCTGTTTGGAGCAGAGTGGGTTCATGGGATAATTCAAATTGTATTCTTAGGGGTGATATGGTACAAACATTGTTGCCTTAGAGTGAATGTTCACCAGAAGTGTCCTGGAGGGACTCTGGTAGACAAAGTGTATCAGGGGAATATTTGAAGTCCTGGGAAGGTGGCATTCTGGGGCTCAAGGCAATGACTACCTACTGGAACTGTAGTGTTTTAACACTATAAGAACAGATACAGTCTGGCATGAAGTAGGATTTCAGCCTTGGATAAATATAAGTGACAGGTATTAGGAAACCATAACAGACAATGGAATGTATTATAGAATTCTTTCTAGTAAATGCACAAGCCTAATGTGACAGGATTTAAGGCCTTCTACAATGTGGCATTGGCATCCATTCCTAGTTCTTCATTATATTTCCTCCTCTCCCACCAGCATGACATATTCTTAATGCTCAGTAGATTCTGTGTGATATCACCTTGGCGTTTTGGTTACACTTCCCCTCTTTACTTGAAGGACCCTTACCCTCCTTTCTGCCTACTTGAATCTTTCCCACTCAGCCTTAAGGTACAATTCAAACTTCCCTCCTTTCATTGATTTAACTTAGAAGCTTTTCTCCTGCCTTATGCTATTAGCAAGAGTATAGGGGCTAAATCTTGTTTTGCTATCTACACCCTTTTCCTTACCTGGTCACACATATAATTCTTACTTGCCATTAAAAAAAAAAAAAAGTGAACAAGTTTATTCAATTCTTGCAAGGTATAGGAAAAAAACGGGGACCCCAGTGTCCTACTGATTAGAGGGAAAACCACTGGCTTTATTGAAGAGATGGAGCTGGGATGTAAAGGGTCACAGCCCCTGCGTTAAGGCCCTGCTGGAATAGTCTCTTTTTGGGTGCTCCAGGATTCCTACTCCTGGAATGGTATAAACAATGATTCACACCACGCTTGGCCTTCGCAGTTTACCAAGCACATTCATCACAGGCAGCAGGCTTTCAGGGAAGATCAAGTTCCAACATGTTAACAGAGATTCAAGTTCGGGTCACCAGACTCACACCTTCTTTGCTGTACACCTATCATAACCAACAGAAGTTTCTCCCCTCATCTTTTAATGATGAGTATGCCCAGAGGGGTCGGCGTCGGGCAATTCTATGTCACGGTGTTTGTCTTGTAGAAGAATACAGAGCCTATTTTGAAGTTCTTTGGTGAAAACAGTCGCTAGAAATAAGGATTATGATGTGGGGCTAGGCTGTGCGTCAAGTGCGGGAGGGAGGACGACTTCTCAGAGCACTTGGTCGAAGTCCAGGTCAAGCCTGGCTGTTGAGAAACGGGAAGTGCACCGGAATTTTTCAGCCCGTAGGGAATGGGGAGCTGAAGAAGACGGCAGAGGAGTGGGCTTAACGGAGGATTCTGGGAATGCAGCACCTGTGTAGGAGGGTGCTTTCCCCCGGGCGCCTCTTCCGTTTGAGTCCGGGGTGGGAGTGTCTGAGGGGCTAGGGCTTCAGACGTAGGTGAGCAGCGGGAGAGGGCGGGTCGGGGCGGGGCGCACCTGGGCCGGAGGGGGAGGTGCACAGGGCTGAGCCTCGCGGGGGCCGTGGAGCGCGCCAATGGGCAGCGGCTGGCAGTGCGCCCCGCGCCCGAGCCGCAGTCGCGCCCTCTCGCTGCTTGGCGAAGGCGCGCGGAGGCGAGATCCGTGGAGAGAAGCTGCCGGGGCCGCGGCCGCGGTCTGGGCATGAGGATGGCGGTGGGCTCAGTCAAGATGCAGCCGCCGTGCGAGAACCCGGCCCTGGCCGCCGCGGTGGCGGCGGCGGACAGCGCTCTGCGCCGCAGTCCCAGCGCCCGCGNCCTGCACTGCTGCGGAGCGGGCTCACGCTGCGGAGAAAGCGGAGCGCCGCCGGGGGCCGGGTGAGTGGTCCCGGCCAGAGATGGGGCACCCGCGGAGCGCAAGTGGAGCCCGCGCCCACCCTCCGGGCGATTATAGGGGGCGTCTGGAAGTTAGGGAGGCGGCGGCGGAAGGGGCTCCCTTCTGCCGGACTGCGCTGAAGAGGAGCCCGGGACGGTGGGTTTGGGGTTCCCCTCGGTGAGCGACAGCTTCCCCACCCCCAGATGCACTTGACTTGACCAAAGGGCACCTGAATTTAGGTTGCTTAACCCGGGCATCGCTGAAAGGACAGTTCGCCTCTTCTCAAATGGGAAGCTGCAGGTGTCCGGTGTCTAGCAGTCAGCCAGCCCTATCCGACAGTAAGCCTCAGGCCCTACGAATGGGATCCCAGTTCGCAGGACGCATTCAATGTGTTTGGACGTCCCATTGCAAGCTTTGGGCATAAGGACAGGCTCTGGCCGCACACCCCTGACCCCCCGACCCTCCTGCCCCACCCCATGGCAGAGAGAGAGATTCAGGAGTTGAAAGTTCCTGGGTGATCTTCTAGTTCCTGGTTTCCAGCCTCTCCAGCACTTAGTACTCCGGACATCCCCTTGAAGAGGAGGGTGCACGCCCCCAGGAATCTTAAATATTGACTTCCTGATGGTGTGTTCAAATATGATTACCTGTCAAGGAGTGCCCCTCATTGAGTACTAAGTGCATCTAATGACCTGAGCAGGTCAGACATGTTTGGTACTGGAGAAGTGAGAAAGCTCTACTGATTATCCTTCAGGATCTTTAAGCCACTCAGGAGGCCCCAGCAGGGTTTCTGGACACTGAACAGACTTACTCAGACTTCTCTTCTCACCAGGGGAGCACCTTTGGTGGGTCCTACTCAGTTTGTAGGAATTCCTCATTATTAAGTAGTCTTCACTGAGAAGTTGCAACAGTATACATGATTTGGGACTGTAACTTAAAACATGAAGTCTTGGTTGTCCACTTTAAAAGATCTTAGTGGAATACTTTTAGCTCTTGCATCTTGGGTTTGTGAAACTTGAGGGTTGGGGGGGTATTTGTGTTGGTGTGGATTTCTTTGGGTGGGGAAGAGTCAGAAGTGGTGAAGGTCTTCCAACCTCTGGAGGCCACAGTTCCTCCTTTCCTAGGTGTCTTTTCAGAAGGATGATGTTCTGAGGATTATCTGTGTGTAATGGGACATTCTTAAAGTCGGTGACCAGGAGAGTTTTTGGAACTGTCCATCAATGACCTTAGATTTGGCATACAGGATTGCATGCAAAGAAAGCAAGGAAATGTGTTCCCAAGACATGGTAGCTAAATAAACACAAGAACCAGAGTTATAGACTTTGCAAGAATCTAGGGAAAAGTAGGTCAAATTGTGTTCCTATTATCCTTGACAGTTACTTTTTCATGGCACAGAATTCTGAAGACATGAGGGCAGCCAGGCAATCTGCAACAAGAATTGCTGAGAGTTTCTGTATAAATAGATCTGTAGCATGCATCTACATAGATACTTCCATTTCTCACTGCCTGGGATGATATGTGTCTTGCCAATATACATATCTACTCTTATTTTCTTAATTACTTTGAATAATATATACTTTATTAACCCTTCTTTAATTTTAGTACTATGTTAGTTCTTTTGGGGGGGCTTAAGTGAATGGCCATATTTTTTTCTTAACTGGGGGAAGATTGTCATATTTTCTATTATTGGTAACCCATAATTTTCAACAATTTTTCACTCTTTTTGCTTTGAACTGTGGTTGTGATGTTGGAACCTTTGCCATCAAATGGGTAGGAAAGAGTTTGAAAGAAATAGAAAACAAGTGAAATGTGTACCTGTGTTAGCCAACTTGGGTTGCCATAACAAAATAGGCTGGGTGGCCTAACCAACAGAAATTTATTTTCTAACAGCTCTGGAGGCTGGAAGTTGAAGACTTCAACATCAGTGTGCAGGCTGATTCAGGTTCTGGCAAGGGATCTCTTCCTGGCTTGCAGATGGCCACTTTCTTGCTATATGCTTCTGTGTCCTTTCTTTGATTACTCAGAGGGAGAGACAGCTCTCTTTTTCTCCTCTTACAAGGCCACTAACCCTATCATAAGGGCCTCACCCTCACAACTTAATTTAATCTTAGATACTTCCAAAGTTCCCATCTCCAAATACCAACAAATTGGGGATTTGGGCTTCAGCATAAGAATTTTTTGGGAGACACAAATGGAGATACAAACTTTCAGAAGGGGTTTGAAAGAAAGAGAAAAACAGATAAGATATGTTCTAGACTGGTTGGCTGGAGATTTGTTTCCAGTGCAGCTGAGTGAATTCAAGGGCCAGTTAACAGAACATTTTTACAATTGGTAAAGGAGGAACTCTGTGAATTACATAAGTAAAGTTTTTAACTCTTGTATTGATCAAGATCTGAATTTGAAATATGTTTGACTTTTGTCCATGCTGCCTTGGGCTTCCACAAATTTGGACATTCTGACATCAACTCAGTTCTTGTAGGTTGTGTTGCTCCACCCTGGTGCATTGTAGGCTGTCTCTTAACTGGGACAAAGTGTGCTGTCATTTGGTTGATATAGCATAGTTGCTTGGTTCCTTGGGTCAGTCACTTCCAATATTATTGAATTCACAGTCCTATTGGTTAAGACACTGCATCTCTTTAGGATAAGGGAGCCAAAGACTAAGTTTTGCTTTGTGGAGGTCCCTATTGAGGTCACCCCTTAAGCCTCAGTGGCAAGTAAGCTTGAATTCCCACTAAAACCTTTAATCTTTTTTGTTTGTTTGTTTCTTTTTTGAGTAATTGGAATTGAACCCAGGGCTTCACACATGCTTGGCAAATGCTCTGTCACAGAGCTACATCTCCAGTTAATCATTTAAAAAATTTATATAATGGAATATATAAGAGAAGGGCATAATAAATCCTCAAGTTTCAACAGTTATTAGCATTTACCAGTCATGTTTCATTTATTTCTCCCTTCCCTACTTTTTTTTTTTTTTTTTTTTGTGAGAGCTGGTATATTTGAAAGCAAAATCATAAACATAGTGTCATCTCACTTACAAATCTTTCAGTTTACATCTTCAGTAAGGATATTTTAAAAGTGAAACAACAACAAAAACTTCTGTTCCTTTTTCATACCTAAGAATTTTAACAGTTCCTTAGTATAATTCCCATATTCAAATTTTCTCAAATACGTTTTTTCTACTATTAATTGTTGGCATC
Organism: Marmota marmota marmota; assembly: GCF_001458135.2. NCBI lineage: Eukaryota > Metazoa > Chordata > Mammalia > Rodentia > Sciuridae > Marmota > Marmota marmota. The sequence goes on along the minus strand of NW_025999905.1, from coordinate 13,989,972 downwards.
AGGAATTCAATGAGGTCCTCATGTTGCATTTGTGGTTAGGCTTTTAAGCTCTATTATTATAGTCCCCACCCTTCTTTTTTCAGGCCATTGATTTGCAGGAGTGAGTGGTTGGTTTGTCTAGTGTGATGTCCCACTCCCTCAGGTGATGGTTTACTTGTGGTGTCATTTAACTTGTTCTTCTGTTCTTCACATTTCCTATAATGTGGTTGTTGATCAGAACTTAGTCTCAAAGACAAGTAAGTATCCTTCATGGGTGTTGCTGTGTAAAATCTGTTGCATCACATTGTGAGACACATAATGTCTGGATGACTCTCTTTTTGAGAAATTAAGATTGATTAGTGGGCCAGGGAAGGCAGTGCTCATGACTCAGGAAGCTGAGGCAGGAGAATTGCAGGTTTAAGGCCAACCTGAGCAATTTAGTGAGACCTTGTCTAGATAGATAGATAGGTAGATAGATAGGAAGGACTTGGGGATGTAGCTCAGTGGCAGAGTGCCCCTAGGTTCAATCTCCAGTACTGGGGGAGAAGATTAAAAAAGAAAAAAGATTGGTCAGTGGGTCCAAGTAGTGTTTCCTTATATTTCTACCCTTTACCTAAGATTTTAGCCTCAACAGATGGTTATGGAACATCCATTTCATTATGGGGCACAAAATGGTGAAATTCTAAATCCATTCTACCTTGGCATTTATTATTAGAATTTTGTATATAAAGAATTTTTCCTCATAAAGTATTTGGATCTCTTGAAATTCAGATTATTCAGGAAAGACAGGGGAAAGATTCTTTTTCCCTTTATGAATTTGCAGAGTAATGATTTGTGGCCCTAACAACTTCCAGTGATAACTAGTTAGCTTTTCTAAGTATCTTTAAGAATTTGTGGATCTTAATGTATTGGTTTCAGTCCATTGTGGTAAATGTTCTTTTTGGTACTCTGTTGGTCCTTGTGTCCTATATAACTTTTACATGAAGCCTCAGTAAGCTTCGAGAACTATCTGGCAGGAGATATTCTAGGCTTATCTTGTATATTTCCTGCTCCAGACCCGAAGTCAGCCATTTTTCCAAGGAGCATGAATAGTTTTTTAACTGAAAAGGGTTCATTGTTCCTAATTTCTGTCTTTCTTGGTCTTAAGCCTTTACCTTAATTCATTCATTTTTCTTTTATTCCTTCTATTCAGGCAATTCCAAGACTGGTGTCCCCCTCCTTCCCCCAATAAAATAGCTGTTAACAACCATTCTCTCTTTCTATATATACTGCCAAAATACTGGCCTGACTTATTTTGGTCTTTGCTGCTGTGATGTTTTCGGCAGACTCTACCACTGTCTTCATCATCTTGAAATCTGTTTCATTTACAGCAGCCAGAGTTATTCACAGTTGGGCCAAATTGACTTCATCACAGTCCTCTGGGTGATCGTCAGCTTTTGGATTAGACCTCAGAAAGGGTGGCTGTCTTCTACCCCTTAACCAACCTCCGCTAGGCAGTGGTCCTGTGGCAGGTGCTTTTCAACTTGGAGAAACTGGGCAGAAGAGCTGGCAGCTCTCTGAATGAGTCTCTCTTATTTCAAGTAAGGTCACTTTCCCTTGTGATTCCTCTCAAAGAGGAACAAAGTGACCCCTTCCTTCTGTCCAACTGGAGTGCTATGGGTGAGACTCAAATACCCTCCTCTTCCAGAAACTTGACTTTGCTGATTGAGAAATATGTACTGCCTGTTGTTATACCAGTACACTCAATTTATACTCATTTTAAACACATCTCTTTCAGGCAAAGCATCTCCGTTCATTCTTTGTATGTAAATTGAAGTCTATTGGTAACACATCATAGCACTTAATTATGTGCCATGCACATTCTGATACAAACTTCATTTAACTCTTACAAGCTTGTGAGTTAGATACTGATATTTGCATTCTACAGATGTGGAAACTGAAACACAGATATAACTTGCCCAAGATCACAGAGTGTGTGGGTGGGAGGAGGGAGGTTTGATTCCAGGAAGCCTTGTTCCACAGAGCCCAATCCATGCTCTGAATTGACTGTCTAGTTTTCCTCAAATGCTCCAAGGGCAAAGGTTTTATTTACTTTAAACGACCACAGCCTTATAGCACCTGCTAATATTGCCTAACCACTGTGAAGATGGTCACTGAATGCTCCTGATGCCAGACTTTAACTTTCATTCATTGGAACACAGAGAGGCTGTGGCTCTCCTGTTGGGTGTGGGGCAAGAGGAATGGGGACAAACATTGTGATTAGAGGTGAATGGTAACAAATGGTGTTTGTCAGCTTTTCCTCACTGTGACAAATACCTGAGAGAAACAACTTAAAGGAGCAAAGATTTATTCTGGCTCACAGTTCCAGAGGTTTCAGACCATGTTTAGCTGGTTCATTGCTTTGCATCTGAGGTGAGGCAGAACATCATAGCAAAAGGGTATTGCAGAAGAAAGCTGCTCAGTTCCTGACACCTGGTGTTGAGAGCCACAGCCTAGTTAGAATGGCCCCTGGCATTTTGCCAGAAGTAATGGTTGAGAGGTGAGCCATTAAGATGATGCTGGATTGATTCAATTGTATATTAGATAGACCTTTATACCAGTAATAGGGTGGCTCTTGCTGCCTCAGGCGCCCGCGACTTTGGAGTTCCCATTGAGTTCTCTAGGTTTGAGAGTGAATGCGTGCAGCCCAGTGGAGGGAGTTCCGGTGGGTGTGTGGTGTTCCTGGGGGCCACGTGGGTGGCGTTCAGGAGAGTTCCCGGGGAGTGTGCATGGAGTACTGTTGGAGTTCAGGCAAAAAAGTTTCCTGTTTGAACATACAAGTGCTATGTGGCGGCTTGGTAATTTGTGCCCAGCCAGACTGCGGCAACCTGGGAATCTGAGAGATTGGTGCTGGAGGATAAGATAGAGCCCCAAGGGGCATGCCCTCAGGGACCCCACTCCCTTCAAACAGGTCCCACTTCCCACAGCCTCCACCACCTCCCAGTAGTCCATTCACTTACCAGTGGCCAATGAGGTCAGAGCTCTCATGACCCAATCATTTTTCTAGATCTCCACCTCTGAACACAGCTGTATTAAGGACCAAGCATTCAACATAAGAGTCTCTGAGGGAAACTTTATATCCACACCATAACACTAATATTTACCAAACTTAAAAATAGTGTTTGTCATATTAGCAAAAATCACCCAGGTTCACCTTGATCAAGGTCAATCCAAAAACCTTGTGAATTGGCCCAGCTTACCTATTTCTTATCTGCTCATAGAGCCTATGAGAAGATAAGTGTCATTAAAGGATACCTGCATCTGCCAGGGAAGGTAGTCAGATCAGATACAAGAAACACTTGATGAACTTAGAAACGTTGGCATTGCCACCTCTGATAGCTGACCAACTACCCGTTTGAACCTGGGTGCCATAAAGGTGTTAACCACAGCTACAGAGAAAGTATGGTCATTCCTCTGTTTCTGAGGAGGATTTGTTCTAGGACTTCCTATGGATCCCATCTTCACAGATGCTCAAGTCCCTTATATAAAATGGCATTCTATTTGCATATAACCTACATATATCCTGTGTACTTTAAATCTTCTTTATATTACTTATGACAACTAATGCAGTGTTGAGGCTAGGTGAATGGTTGTTTTACTGTATTGAGTCTATACATGTTTTTTTTTTTTCCCCTCCAAGTATTTTTGATTCGTGGTTGGTTGAATTTGCAGATGCAAGATGTAGAGGGCTGGCTGTAAAACTCTATAGATATCACCTCTAAGTATTTGGAAAGAAGGAAAGCAAACTGTAGATTTATTTATTCTGTTTTACTTTCATCGGATTCTAGCAAAGGAATTCAGTGACAAGTTAATTCTTCATTTTTAAAAATGTTTTCCCTATCCCCCAACCCCAACAGACTTTGGGTACAAGATTAGATGGGAGGAAAAGAGCATGGTATAACTGGGAGACTGGGTTGGACGCCCACTGCCACCGCTCTGTCTTGCAAAAGTTATTCCCCGAACTCTAGGAGTCTCTGGTTCTTTCTCTATAATGAGATACATCTCAGGTCAGCTTTTCCAGGAATAGAGACAATGTAGATAAGTGTTAGGTACATTGGAGCTTCAATTTTTCCTTCCCTGTCCAAATGCTTATTCTAGGAAATAAGCATATTTATGGAAATCTAGGCATAGTTTGCTTTTTTACTTTTGTATGCAATGTCAAATTCCATTTTTTTAAAAAAGTGATTTTCTAACACACACTGCATATTTTAGGTGGTTTCTAAGTCCTGGTACCATAACAAAATAGGCTGAGTTTCATACTTGTACTGTCTTTTAAATTGGCTTGGCAGTAATTCATAACTTGGGTAGCTAAAAATAGATGGAAAGGTGGGAGCTAAGTCACTGGTGATGACTTGGAGTACTTGTGATTTTTTTTTTTTCAAATTCTTGACTCAATATTGCATAACAACCCTAGTTAGGAATACTGGTAATTCCAGTGATGATATGTGTTTTGGAAGTAGTTTGTAAGAAGTTGTGAGATTTTATGTGAACTCAAAATAATTCAACTTACCAGTTTAACTTTTTGTGGCCCATATTGCTATATTCAATCATTCATAAATGGGTGTGGAGAGGAGAAAGTCCACAGGTACTATTGTAGCAGGTCTTTTATCAGATTCAAACCTTCATAATCACCTAAAAGGAGGAATCATTTTCACTTATGAGGGAATTATGATATGGAGAGGTTGAGAACACTGCTGTGGCCACCCAGGAAAGAGTGGGAATGGAGCCCAGGATGGCCTGACTCCAGAGACCATGGCCTTTCCCAGTACCACACTAAGGCTCCGACATCATAGTAACATGTAGTATATTGAAACGATGGATGCACAGAACATTTCAAGTCTCAGTGTAAAACACGATTCATTTTCTTGCCAGTGTCTGCAGTGGTAGCTTCTAGGACCAGCACTAATTTCCTACAGGTATTGGCAGCTGTTTGAGCTGGGCAGCTGTCAGTCATCTCCCAGCCATACCAGCCATCCTGCAAGAGGCTCAAAGGTTGGGGACAACTCATCACAGGGCCACTTATTTTCAGCTCCATATTATATTATCTACTTAGAGAGTTATAAAGCAAGCAAGCTGCTTTTCTGGCCTATATAAAAAACCAGAAGAAGAAGAAGAATGAGTTTCTTGTGACCCAGGATTTATGTTTCTGATGGTAACATGCTTGACATTTAAGAAAATTGAAGCTGGGTGCAGGGGTCTGTGCTTATACTTCCAGCTACCAGGAAGGCTGAGGCAGGAGGATCTCTTCAGCTCAGGAGTTGGAGAAAAACAACAGAGTGAGAACTTGTCTCAAAGGGAAAAAAAAGGAAAAAAGAAAAAGAGGAAGTCAGAGTTTGTGTACCTGTCAAAGTCACTGAACTCATTTACAATTAAATGAAATAATTTAGAATATTCTAATATTTTTAATGAGTTTAGACTTTGGTATATTTACCTTTTAATGTGGTATGATTATCTGAGGTGAATGGATCTATTTTTTTTATTCTAGGCATTTTTAGGAGTCAGGAGTTGGCACTGCAGAAACACACACGCAGACATAATTTTGCTTCTCATTTCAGGTGGCTCGTGGGTGTTCTAAAGCCTGGACCACACAGACACCCTGGTTTGAAAATCTTCCCTCTCCTGCCTTCTAAAGAGCAAGACTATGGTTATATAATTATTTTACTGTTTATCTAAACTTACTATAATATTTTGACACGAGAACTCATTCAGTCGTAAATATTTTATTGAATTAAAATATTTTATCAGCTTGTTGGGTTGGAAAATGTTCACCTCTGAATGTGGCAAATGTTTCAGTAAGCCCTGGTAGTTGGTAGTGATGATGATGATAGCTATTGTTGTTTAATAAGTCCTTATATAACATTTATCCTGTTGGGTCATTCAGAGTACCTTAAAACAGTAACTTCATCCTAGTAACACAGCCTCATGTGACAGATTGTCTCATTGCGCAGAGAGGCTAAGTTGCCTAAGATCACCAAGGAAGCAGAGAATCTAAAATATGAACCCAGGAAGTCTAGCTTCAATCTATCTACAGTCTTTTGTATCCCCTCTCTAAATAATCAATGTATTTTCTTGATTATATTCCCCTTTTTTCTTCATTTTAATATTTTGGAAATTGGGCTGCATCTTAAGTGGATGTGTTCATTTAAAGGAGTACTATTCTCCCCTGTAAAGGTATTATTAAATTAATGGTATGTCTTAAAATTATTGGTGCCTTAGAATAAAAGAAGTATAGTAAGCCATATTTTCATTTGTTAAAATTTAGCTGTGTAATTTATAGAAATATCAAAGTTTTAAATGGTGCATTCAAACAAATCCCTATTAATTTGTGGAAGTATGAAAAATGCAAATTAAGACTCTATTAACAATTTATATGAACATTGATATTGCTTAGGTAATGATTTCAATGTCAGGAGAGATTAAATTTAAATGTTTATTATAAAAGGCAGAAGAGCTGTAGAGAAATGTTGAAGGTGGAAGAAACCAAACTCAAATTGTGAGGTTAAAGTGTGTGTGTGTGATTTATTATTGGTTTCTTCACAGGTTGTGTTGTGTGTGTGTGTGTGTGTTTTAAAGTAAAATTTAACTTCGACTTCCCAATAAATTTCACAAAATGGACAATACATTTAGACTTGCCTTTGAGTCACCGTAATTTGTGTGGGGTGAGTAGGCAGATCTTCCCTTCTGTGACTCAGTTAATCCTTTTTGTATTTTATCTGCTTTGTTCATGAGACATTCCTGCTTGTAAAATGCTTTCCTTTTCATGTTGCACCATTTGTGTTGTCTGTAGAGAAAACATAATTCAGGATTCCTCATTAGGCAAAACAAGTCTTGACTAAAGTTGAGGAGTCCTGAAAACCAGGGTTTTTGCATTGTAGCTAGTTATCTTCCTGTATTTTTTTCCCCCTAACTGGTCTAGCAACTTACACTGCAGCCCCATTGGTTGTTTTCTCCGGTTGAATTTGACCTTGTCAAATCATTTGCCTGTAGCTGTTATGGGCCGAACATGCAAATACTTGTGATTGCCCAACACTTGTGCCTTTGGTGCTGACTGTAAATTTGTTTTACTCTTATGTTGCTATTGAGGGAAGTGAGCGGCTTATCTCTTCTGCTTGCTCTACCTCTCCACATGTTGACTACAGTGAGCAAACACTGTAAAATACTTTACTCATCATAGTGTGCTGTGGATTTATATATAACTATGAAATCTTTTGTACTCTCTCTTATTTTTTCATTAGAGAAGAGAATGTGTATTGAAAACTTTTGGAGATCAGGAGAAGTCTGATGCCTATTTCAATCCGTTAAAATACTATTTATCTGTAGTACAGTAGAGAGAATATTTCTCTGTAAGTTTGTCAATTAATGGGTGTGTGACTCAGAGTAAGTCAAGTAAACTAAGTCTCTTGTTTCTAAGATGGAATATTTATATTCTATCATGAAAATCAATAGTGAGGTAGGATATCCATCTTTATTTTTTGCAACAAGCCTCTTCTGACCATTGTCAGAGTGGTGTTCTTTCTACATTGAGATGTCTACTCAATCTGCAGAGCACTTTGGTCACATCTTAGACAATATTCACTACATCACTTTAGTTGGGGAAGAAGATAATGTCCTATCAGAGGGAGTATTCGAAGATGCAAGAGAAATCTGATTAAATCAAGATCTGTCACATCAAAAACATGAAAAGAACATATCTCTAAATCTGTTTTTAGAAAGTTAAATCATTAGGTCATAAACTGAATTCTGGGAGAAGTGTCAGAAGAGAACTTGGTGCCAGTCCCTCATTGTGGCTGTCAGAGACCTTCCCAGGTAGTTTCTTTCCTTTTGGAGAAGACGCTTGTTGCTATTTCTTGTCATCAGTAAGTTACTTCTTAGCTTCAAGTTAGCATCAGTATTTTCTTTCCTCTACTATTTCAAGTTTTGAAACAGCACCTGTTGAAACATTCGAATTTCCCCATGGTTTTTGGCACATAACTCCTTAAGGAAAAAAATGCCTCCTAGACCTATTCTGGTCTACCTTGATATCTTAAATGAGGTTAACTTTAAAATCCTCAGCAAATTCAACTAATCAGCCATTGGGTATTCCCTCTGCTGTTGTTTATACAATACTTTCATTTACAAAGTGCTTTCACACACATTCTTATTTCTCTGTGTTCATAACTCTGGAATAAGGTATGTATTTTTTTCTCTTGTGGATTCAGAGGCAAGTAACTGAGCTTTCCTGTTTGCCTCTGCATCCTGTTCGCCTGTGTAGTCAACATCTGTGAAGCAGAGGCGGTTTCCACCTAGTTACATAGAGGATGCTCAGTAGGGCTCTCTGATCACATAGCCAGCTGTCAGGATGGTGCTGTGTTGTAACTTTGTAGCAGAAAGACAAGATGCCTTAAGTGGACAACCTGGAAGTTTAATTTGTACTCTTCTCATCCAGTAGAAGGTAGCATTTTTGATTCTGGAAAATTTGAACAGTTTCTGAGGGAGAAGATTGCAATAAATTATTGTTTTTAAACAATTAAAAAAACCCCATATGATGAGCATTTGGAACATAGAGGACCTGTGGCCACAGTCCTGATCACTCTGTCCATCCCATGCAGTCTCTTCTCATCTCTGTTCTAGTGTGCACCTTGGAGGCTGCCCTCTGTGGACTTTGATCCCTGGGATTCCCTCTTCCTCTAGCTTTGGTCTGGGTGTAGTCAGCGGGAGCCAGGAGGAGAGAGGTCCTTCTCCTTACTGGGGTGTGGGTGGTGACAGTGAGCAGCTATTAACAGCAGTTCCCACTGGGCAGTTCCTTCGGCCGTCTTCAGCCTCCTGTGGAGCTCCATCTCCCTGTTTCTCTGGCCTCCACCTGTTAAATGTTTTATAAGCTGTGAAAGTCCCCATGTGCTGTAGCATGTCCCAGGGTATGTGAACTTTGCCCACACATCTCTGATAGGCTCTTTTCTGAGAGAACTTTTGGCCGATACAGGATCCCAGGTAAGAGCAGTGTGATGGTGGATGGTATAGCTGGGATGTGAAGAAGCTAAGGAATGGAGTGGGCATTGGGCGTGGTCAAGGTAAGGAAGCAGCCTGATACCTGAAGTTCATGTGGAAGATGGGGGAGAGGCAAGGAAGGGCCTGTCCTTGAAAGTGATGCTAAGACCCAGGGAGGGTCCTGAGAGGTCTCTGGACCTCTGGTCAGAAGCTGGTTGTGTTAGGACATGACCTGAGCTCCATTCCTATGTCATTCCTATGCAGAGCCTTAGAAGAGTAGTGTTCAGAATCAGAGAAGCAGTTCATGCGTGCCTTTGCATGGTCTCTTTTTCTGCCGCTGCCTTTTTCTCAGGCACCTGAGCATTGCCAGCTTGTACACAGGAGTTCTAAAACCTTGATGTGGTACTTTGATCTTGCTAATTTTTGTCACAGTATATTGAGCATGTTCTGAAATGCCTGCCAAAACTGTATTCACAAGGTAACAAACGGTTGAATAGAATAATTACACCTTTGGATCCTTTGCCCATGGGTGCCGGTGATGGGTGTGTCAGTGAGATAAAAAACATACTTCATGATTTTGGTACTCAGCCAGATCATCTCCTATACTAATCTTGCCATGAAGCAGGATCACAGTTAGCAATTTTATTTGTCTGTGAGTTCCTTTTAGATTGAAATGTCAGGCCAGGTTGAAACTACTTCCCAGCTTTTGTGAGTAATATTAGGATAGTAAAGGCTGGATACTTCATTTTAACAAATGGAACATTTGAAGACAAACACTTTTTCTGTTGTTAACAGTTTTGTTTTTTGAATAAGAGTTCTCTAAGAGGAAAAATCAACTCTGGAACGTTTTTCTCCCTCTTTCTGGGTTTTTGTTTGTGTATGTATCAGCATGGATGTGTGTATGAGGGAGTCCACGGTGTGACTTCACACATTTGAGACAAATCACGATGAATCACGTTATCCAGGCTTAAAGCATGTGGATCCTTTGGTGCTGCTTCATTTTCCCTTCTTTCTGGTCATTTCTCCAGTCAAGCTGGATGGCTGGGTACCCAGAGAAGACAAGCTGCTGGGTACACAGAGGGGAGGGGCCCAGAGGTACCAGGAACGGGGTGGAGCCTTATCTAGATAAAGTCTTCCTCGAAGTGGCCGTGCTTGAGCATCACCTGTTAGCAGGGAAGAGGAGAAGGGTTCTAGCACAGCAGCCCTGGTGGGAGAGTCCCTGTCCTACTTGGGGTATGGAGAGGAGCTCTGTGTGGAGAAAGGTGGTAGTGGGCTTCTGGCCATGCAGGCTGCCTATTCCTGTCTCAGACCTGGGGCAAGAATGGTTCTTGCTAATCTAGCTTGTTTTCACCTCTAGTCTAGAGTGAAAATTGTCCCCAGCCCCCTACCTGGGAGGGAAGCCCTTTCTGTTCTTAGCGTCTCCTGCTCTGGGTTCAGTCCTGAGAAATCTCTGGTGAAGCTTTCTCCTGGCATTTGACGATTCACCTCCTTACTCACTTCCCTTGGGTGAGCCCCTCTTCACTCTGGGTTTGGTTTCTTTTGGCTTTGCCATTCCTGTCGTCCTGTTCTCCCTGAAGGCCTTTCTGGAGGGCTGTTCTCCCATGCCTCTTCTCTGAATCAGCACACCCTATTGTTGCACTCATTGTTTAACAGCACGGCCCTTCCATTTCTTCACTCTTGTGTCTGTCAGTTTACCTGGCCCTGGCTGAGGTCTCTGTTTCATGGGCGACAAGGTGCTAGATGCCTGTCGCAGGAGTTTGGATCCCTGGCGGCCACCTTTGCATATTAAGACTCTCACAGAAGCCCTCTCCCAACCCAACCTCTTTCTTAAAATTTTCCAAGACTATTTAACTTCTCAAATCCCCATGAAGCGGAACTGCTACAGGGGCTTGAGGAACCACTGTCTAACTGTTGTGCATTAGGGAATCGAATGCTGTGCACTGACTGCTAATTAGCATTATATTTTCAAACCCACTTGTTTTAAACAGAGACTTCTGCCTTGGATAAAGGATATACACACAGGAAGTTATTGCTCCAGTGAGAAGTAAGATTGTGAAATTCAAAACCAGTTTCATTTCTTAATGACTGTAATAAGCATTGGTTTTTCTATTTAAGCAATTAGCTTTGGGAATTCCAGGCTAACCCTAAGACCAAGTAAAGTGGACTAATGTTTTTGTTAATTGTTCCTTTCACTGCAGAGAGCATCCTGTGATGTAGCACCTGTCTGTCGCAGACTACCCTGCTGTCTGCTGCAGCCACCTTTTCTGATATCCTTTCTTTCTTCTAAAGTCTCTTTGGGGCACCTACTATCTAATAGTCTAGGTTTTGCTGCAGTGAGACAAAAAAATCTTTGTAGCTGAACATAACAAAAAAGTTTATTTCTTGCTTACAAAGAGAAAGCTTTGCATGGGAGTGCTGTCCAGGGTAATTGTCCTCCAGGTGTGAGCTCTGCTTCTATCTTATGACAATTCCATGTCCACATCTTTTTTCATAGTGACTGCAGGATGTGAAGAAAGAGTAGAGAATTGCACAGAGGCTTTAAAATGCTCTGCCTGAAATTGCTTCTGTTCATATTTCATTGGTCAAAGCCAGTCACGTGGCCTCGCTCAGTTAAGACACTGGGAGTGTCATCCTTCCCAGACCCTTGAAGAAGACAAGCATAAATGTTAGTGACATCTACCTTGGTCATTAGATGCTGAGAATATAGAAATGAATAAAGGCCTGACCCTGGTCCTCAGAGATTCAAAGTGGGTGAGGCGAACATGTTGATAGTAACAAGTAATTTTTACAACGTTGTATAAATTACAAAAATACGTGGTGCAGTGGCTACTGTGATAGAACCAAAATACCCCAGGAGCACCAAGGTGTAGAATCTACCTCCCTATGCTTGGGGACAAGAGGAAAAGCTCAGTGTGGAGGTGACATCGGAAGTGAGGTTGGTCTGTTTACCAGGTTCAGCTCAATGCTGCCTTGGTGAGGGTGTTATCTGACTTGTTTTATATGTCGCATAGCATCTAGACCAGTAATTTGTGACATAGTTCTAAGAAATAGGCTTACCTGTTCTTTGAGACCTCAAGAAAGAAATGAGAGCAAACCGTCAGTAACGGAACAGACCTGCTGGTTCAAATGAAATGCAGCACACAAGTGTCGTTTTAATGAAGACTTGCTAAAAATACTTTACTGAGCGGTTATGCTACTGACAGTTCTTTGATCTCAAAAATTAAACTTGCTGGTACTCTATGAGAAGAACAAAGCCAAGTGTAGAATAACAACCGAAGTTCGTCTTTAGGTGACGGAGGTTGCACAGGCAGTACTGTGACTTGTCCAGAATTCTGACATGTTTTTTTGTTGAGCATAGATGTGCGTGGTATGTTAACACTGCAGGGAATGTCCTTTGTCAACAAAGGTGATAGTCTTTTCCTCAGCTGTGTTCTTGTCCTTCACACTGCTATGGTCTCACTGGCTTTCTTGACCATCTTGTCATGCTCTCTCCTCAGGGCCTTTGCACCTCCTGTTTCTCAATCTTAAGCCCTATTTTTCTAGATACCCACTCACTTGCTACAGGTCTTTGTTCAAAGGCTATTCTCTCAGTGAGGTCCCTTGGCCACCCTGTTTTAAGATTACAACATCTACCTCCTTCCCATGTCTGATTCCTCTACCACCTTGAACGTAAATGAGAATGTGCTCATAATTGTTCAAGATCAATCTGTGCTCATAATTGTTCAAGATCAGTCTTCCCCCACTACTATATAACCTTGTTTTAGTCAGCATTTTTGGTGCTGTGGCCAAAAGACCTGACAAGAACAATTTTAAGAAGGAAAAGTTTAGTTGGGGACTCACAGTTTCAGTCTCAGTCCATAGACAGCCGGCTCCATTCCTTGGGGCTTGAGGTGAGGCAGAACATCATGGTGGAAGAGTGTGGCTTAGGAAAGTGGCTCACATGATGATCAGGAAGCTGAGAGAGAGACTAAGCTCAGCTCACCAAATATTTACCCCAAAGGCACGCCCCCATAGACCCACCTTCTCCAGCCATACCCTACCAGCCTACAGTTGCCACTCAGTTAATCCCTGTCAGGGGATTAATTCACTGATTGGGTTAAGGCTCTCATAACTCAATCATTTAGCTTCTGAATGTTGCATTGTCTCATTCAATGAGCTTTTGGGGGACACCTAATATCTAAACCATAAAAACCTATTCCTATGCCACTAGAATAAAGCACTATTCTTTATAATTCAGTAATTTTATAATGAAGTTAATTTAATTTATTAAAAATGTATTGCATGGCCCTTATCGAGCTTTGCATTAACATTTGGAAACAACTTTTATGCAATATGTGTGTAAGGGTGTATACATGATTTTTTTTGATAGAATAAAAGTGAGATTGTTATGTGGACATGGAAGACACCATCAGAGTGGAGAGAGAGACTAAGCAGACATTATCAATTGACAAAAGCACTTCTCTAGACAGATCAGTCTGGTGGGTGGTGTGCAGGATGAGAGGTGGAAGTCTTGGAGGTCACATAGGGTGGTGGTCCAGCTGACAGACAGGGCTTGTTTTTAAGATGGAGGCATTGGGAATGAGATGCCAGAGTTTGGGATGAAAAGGAAGCGAGAACTTAATAATTTTCTCTTGAAAATCAGTGGGTACACAAAAAATCAGTTCCTGGTCTTGAGAGGAATTTAACTCTGTCAGAAATATGACCAAAGGCCGTCTGTGTTCTATGTAGAAAGTCTCCTAGATTCCCAAGACTCTTAAGAAATTATGTGCAAGATTTTGTGTGTGTGTGTGTGTGTGTGTGGGGGGGGTGGTGTTTGTATGAAAAATCATCTTAATTATGTAAATTACCTTCTGCAAGAGAAAGAGAGGGAAAGGAGATGCTTTCTATGTGGCTTTTAGGAGACATGTTTTAAAATTTCAGTGCTTTGGTTCAGGGATGGAGAACAGGATGGCAGTCTGCAGCCATCCTAGCGGCCCCGTGCACTGTAGTTGGTATTGCTTTGTGGCCTCCAAGCAGATGGAAGTGGATGCCCCACCCCCTGCCCTTGTCCTCACACAGCATCTGCCAGAGGCCAGGTCTCCCCCTTCAGGGCCGGATAAGCACAGTGCCAGCTGCCCTCAAGGCCAGCCTTGAGTGAGGTGGGGGAAGATAAGGTGGAAGATAGCCGTGTGGGAAGCCAGGAAGCTGACTGGAAATAAAGGAGGTGTTTATTCCCATTGTCCACTTCTGACTTTCCCACTTCTTAAATTTCTGTGTGTTTTGGGTCCAGGGAATTGTGTCTTAATGATACTCATAGCTGCTTTTCCCAGGAGCCTCCAGTGGCTGTGAACTTCTGTAGCTGACCATGTGAGACTCCCCACTGTCATGAAACTGAAAAGAACAATAAATAACACTATTCCTTCTTGCACTCATAAATTTTATAAGAGCTGTTTGATTCTCTCCGAGTATGTTGAGGACTTGGCTCATTTATAGGACACACATGCCCCTATCCACCTCCAGCCTGCACCCACGTCCCTCTGCTCCTGCCCCTTGGGTAACTGACTCCTTCCTGGAGCTGGATGTGGTGGAGGCTCTTGGGTTTGGGATGAATCAGTCAGGGGTCTTAATTGTAAACAAGAGAAATGAACTCTGAAATTGCTGGAAGGGTATTGGGATGCAAGTCAGTTTGCAGAAGGAAGGGGGCGGGACCTTAAACTTCAAAAAGGGCAGGAATGAAGGGCATCATTCTCTAGGGGAGAAGACACAGGTGGAGAGATTCCAGGTACAGATGCTGGAACCAGCCAGCTAGGGGTTCACTGCCATTTACCAACTGAATGACCATGGACAGGTGACCTCTCTATGCTGCAAAAGATAGTCATGAATAATAAATATTTGTAAAAAAAAAAAAAAGTGCTTAGAACAGTGAGTGGCAAAAGGCAGTATGTCAATGTTTGGTAAGTACATACTACTGATTCAGCTTGTGAGTGTACAGATGGTCCCTAATTTAGGATGCTTTGACTCAAGATTTTTCAACTTCATGATCCCATGAAAGTGAACCTCTCTTAGCAGAAACTATACTTTAAATATTGAATTTTGCTCTTTTCCTGGGCTAGTGGTATGAAACATGAAGCTCTCTTGTGATGCTGGCAGCAATATTGTAGCATTCAATCAGTCACAAGATCCCTGGAGGATAAGTAACAGTCTGAAGTGTGCTGTGTTGCTAAGCTATGATGTTCGATTGATTAGGTGTATTCAATGCACTTTTTGACTAATGATATTTTCAATTTAGATGAGTTTATTACATAGGGTATGTATGGACATATGTATGTTGGTAGATGTTGCTAAATAAATGCCAGGTTGCACCCTAGGCTACAGGTGTCCCCTTCACGCACCACTCTTTTCTGCTTGCAGTGGCTCTCCCTTATTGCCAATCTCTGCATAAGGATTGAGTTTCAGTCCTTCGTGGTTCTCTTAAAAGCATCATTTATGAGACATCATTATTAATAATGAAGGACACATAAAAGTTCTTGGTTACTACTTTTTTTTCTTTTGTACCAGGAATTGAACTCAGGGTCACTTAACCACTGAGTTACATCCCCCACCCTTTTCATGTTTTATTTAGAGATAGGGTCTTGCTAAGTTGCTGAGGCTGAACCTGAGATCCTCCTGCCTCAGCCTCCTGAGCCACTGGATTACAGGCATATGCCACTGCGCCCAACAGTTGCTACTCTATTTTACCTTGCCACCTTTATAGATAGTATAGTCAATTTTTTTCTGCCGTCTGTGTGTCATTCTTTTTGATACTGTTTTTATGATCATTGTTAACATCCTTTTTCTCGTTCCTCTTGTTATTTTGCTAAGTGAGAAATAGCCAGTGGAAACTCCTATAGAAGATAAATTATCCTACCTCTATAATAGTTTTTAGAAACTCTTTCTCTTTTTAAAATTGCAGCATAAGCATTTAGAAATATAAAAGAACAGGCACTTCTGCAAAATGTTCTTTTCCTTCAGTTTCCTTCCAGAAAATTACATCTATCCATTCTTTTGTATTGAAATAGTCTTCTTTAAGGAAAGATTATTAGTAGTGTTGGTTATTCAAGCAAACCCAAAATACAATTTATTTATATAGAAAATTTACTTTAAAATATTTGACTGGTATGTAGCCCATGTGTTGAATTGCTGTTTGTGTCTCAAGGTTGGTTAGCTGCCCTCCTCCCCCACCTGGCACACACCTAGAATATCTAGGCATATAGTCATTCAGATTATCCTGACTTTAGATATGTTAAGTTCCTAAATATTTATTTATTGAATATTTTGAAGATTCAAAGCATATTTTAAAAAGTGACAGTTTTTTTTCATTGAAAGTTTAACATGAGAATTATAGAATCATCATAATACAATGCTAATATTTAATAGGGCCATGTATCTATATTGCATAACTTGATGAGCTCAGAGTGTAATTTTTGCTGGCAGGCATAAGGGGTTAATTAAAAGCATTTTGTTTCCACTCTGTATGTCTGTCTGTATGTTTTTGTGACCTGGGTAATCATATAAAATATACTTCTTATGGTGTGGGTTGCAGTTATGAAAAGGTTTGAAAGCCAGTAATTGAAGAAAACAGTTACAGCATCTTCCAATGTCTGCACACTATGTAGCCAGTTGCTCTCTCAAGCATAGAAAGCGTGAGAAAGGCAGAGAGAAGGTGGTTAAAGATTTAATGTATCACTTGATGCTTAATAGGACAGTAATTGTGTAGAGATGTTTGTTGTCCAGCTTGAGATACACAGGACTTAAGTGAGGGTTGTGTGAAAAGAGTTGACTACCACGAGTCATGGAATTAATTTATAATTGGAACCCTTTCAAAAACACATTTCCCGTGTGTGTCAAATCTTGTCAGTAATAAGAAATGGGGATGGCTGTTGAAAACCTTTTGTTGGCATTGAATCTGTACTTCAGAAATGTGGCTGAGAGTGGAGGGAGAAAGTGCTTTTCCAAGAGAAAGGAAAGTCCTGTTGTCTGAAGTTGGAACAGTGCTCATTTTTACCTTCATATCAAGGCTTTATTTGTACTGACGACTTCTGTGCTGTATTAAGTACACATTTGTAACAAGAAACATGGGTACACACTTGTGCTAATTAACTCCTGGAGCTTCATGCTCATGGTTAGGGTTCTAGCACTGCCATTTACAAACCTCACTGAAGTGAAGAAGTAGTTTTGACAAGTACTAAATCTCCACGTGGCAACAGGCATTGCAATCAGGCAATGTTAGGCCTTGTAAAGAACTATCAGCCTGGAGGCTTTAGTTATTATAGTTTAGTTGGATTTGGAGATAACCATTTGCAACCAAATTTGGAATTCCAGAATCCATCAAATACAGTTTTTTAATTTCTTTCCTTCCTTTTTTTTTGGTTGTTGAATCCAGGGGCACTTGACCTCTGAGCTACATTCCCAGTCTTTATTTTATTATTATTTGAAATTCTGTGACAGACTAAGTTGCCCAGGCTGGCCTCAAACTTTCAATCCTTCAGCCTCTGCCTCCCGAGTTTGGGATTACAGGCATGCACAGCCACACCCAGATTTGTTTTTGTTTTTTAATTATGGTTTAAAAAAAACATAAAATTTAACATTTTAACCATTTTTTCAGTGTACAGTTCAGTACCATTAAGTACATTTACATTGTCGGGTACCCTTTCTCTAAAATCATAGGTTTAAAGCCAGATGGGTATAAAAACTTTGTTATAAGTATGCCTAGGATTTTAATAATAGTACAGTGTTCTAAGTTTTCCCATTACAAGGGTCTTCTAACTCATGACTTTTAAATATGTTATAGATATAGAAAGAAATCCTTGGTAACCTGTTCATTGTGGCCCCCTTTCTGAATGTATTTTTTTTTTTCCTGGAAAGTTCTTGGTCAGCTGAATATTTCCTGGAACTATTTTTGTTTCAAGGAACTCACATAATATCAAACTCAAAAGGGTGCAGACATACAAGCTTCTATAGGCTTTCTGCCCTGGAGAGGGGCATATCTCTTAGAAGAAAAAGGGACTCAATCATTCAGCTTTTATCTTCCATATATGAGTTTTAAAATAGTTTCCACTCTAGCTTAGGAACTGCTTAAACACAACTGCCCTGGTGATTTGATCTTATCCCCAGTGAAAGATTTGTGTGGGAAAGTAGTTAATTGCACATGTATTTCAGGGATGATGATGATCATCATCTCCTCCTCCTCCTCTTCTTCCTCCTCCTCCTCTTCCTCCTCCTCTTCCTCCTCTTCCTCCTCCTCTTCCTCCTCTTCCTCCTCCTCTTCCTCCTCCCCCCTTTTTTTTTAGAACCAGGGATTGAACTCAGGGCCGCTTGACCACTGAGCCACATCCCCAGCCCTATTTTATATTTTATTTAGAGAAAGGTTCTCACTGAGTTGCTTCGCACCTCCATTTTGTTGAGGCTGGCTTTGAACTCAAAATCCTCCTGCCTCAGCCTCCCAAGCCGATGGGATTACAGGAGTGTACTACCACACCTGGCTGTATTTCAAGGATCTTTAAAAACCTCTTACCTCCCATGGGTTGCTAACTTTGTCAGTCTGCATGTTATAACTTCGGCACACTGACTTGTATCCTACTGGAGGTTTGGCATGCAGGAACCAGGAAGGAATATGATGGACAGTGTAGACTGTGAAGGAGGGAACAAGTGTAAATTCTTGCTCATGGTCATAATGAAGCCAGTGTCTTATATGTAAGGATCACAATTAATTAAAATATTGATGTGTAGTTTGCATATCCAAGAGTGAGTAGTCAATGCAGTACCTGTACTCTGCAGCAGAGGGGGGGTTTAGAGTCTACCAGCAATATATTGATTGTGTGCCTTCAGGTAATGTATTAAATATAGCTGTCAATCATGATTCATTGCATATCTTACACTCATCCTTTTCAAGCTGAGGTAGAACTTGGTTTGCACAAACAATTAAATTCAGCTACTGGGAACCCAGACAGTGAAATTATTGATATTTGTCTTTGAGGTATTTCTTCCTGAATTGTTTTGTTTAGATGTTGTCAAAACTGACTGTTTACAGGTCAATAGCAGGAGAAAGTCATCCGAAATGCTTTAGCAAATTGGTCACAGAGCAGACACTGAGGTTATTAGAACAGGAATTTTGGACAGAGCTCAATTTGTATCCAGGACGGGCCCCTTGGAAATAGAGGGACTGCCCCATATCTTCCCGCTCTGCTGTTTCTGTTGGATTTTCTCCACATTTCTTTTCCTTCTTGGAGGGATCCCTTCATGTTCCATGTTCTCCTTTATACTCAGGTCTCATTGGGGGCAGGCAGAGTGACTAAATGGGCTCCATTGAGCAGAAGGAACATGAATAGACTCATCCTCCCCAGCAGCAGCTTTAACCTTGTCCTGCTTGGAGTTGTCTCTCTCTTTCCCATCCATGAATACATTCAGAGTTCACTTAAGTTCAGATTTCTTTCTGACTGTAGACATGGTCTTAATCTTTTATGTATGAAGAGTAGCCATTTTCATTGTAAATATTTCTTCATAGGGATGGGGGTGGGATGGTGGTGAGAGTGGCGATTTTATGTTGTTTTATAGCTTTTTTTTTTTTTTTGGTACCGGGGATTGAACCCAGGGATGTTTAATCACTGAGCCACATCCCCAACCCTTTTCATATTTTATTTAGAGACAAGGTCTTGCTAAATTGCTTAGGACCTCACTAAATTGTTGAGGCTGGCTTTGCACTCATGATCCTTCTGCCTCAGCCTTTTGAGCCATTGAGATTACAGGCGTGTACCACTGTGCCTGGCTGTTTTATAGCTTTTATTCTTAGTTATAAGGGTAAATATATTTGTTATAAAAATCTACCTAGGAGCCGAGTACATAAAGCCCATTATGTTATCATTTTTGGTATATATTCTTTTCTATTTAGTTTGTTTTGTTTCTTAGATGAGTTCTCATCTCACTTTTGTTGCCTAAACTAGTCTCAAACTCCTGGGTTCAGGTGATCCTGCCTGAACTATAGTTGATTTTATGCTGTGTCTTCAGTTTTACTTTTATTTTTTACTTTTCACCGGAATAATTTAATGTGTCACAGCTCACTAAAGCATGTGTAATAGCTGCATGTTTTATCCTGTACCGAGGTGAAGGTGGAGGAAGGGATGAGGCTTGGGAGTGAGGGAATGGAGGGAGCATATTGTTTTGGAGGAACCGCAGGTTATAAAACCCTTTGAGTAGCAAACATACCCCAGCAAGAGGTCTCTTCATGCCTCTTGTGTTGGCTGAGTCCTTGGTCTTCTGCTTTTGGAATGTAGGGTACCATAATAACTTTAGGTCTTCCATCTGGAGACAGAGAATCCATCAGGTTAGCATATTTGAAAGGGGCCCCTTTTTAAAAACAGGGTTGTGACTTACTCTAGCTGGGCTAAATTAAGTTAGGAAAGAAATTATGTTTGTTATTTCATTTTATTCAGATAGAAAGCAGGAATACAGTTGCAGGTGTTCACAGTGAAGCTTAATTATTCAGAATTCTAAAATGGGATGCCTTATTCTGAGGTATCTCTTACAGTTATCTTTTAAAAATATTTTTAATTGTCAGACTTTATTTGTTTATATGTGGTGCTAAGAATAGAACCCAGTGCTTCACATATGCTAGGCAAGCACTCTACTGAGCCACAAACCCAGCCTACAGTTACTCTTAAAGAGAAGGAATGAATACAAAAATCTTTGAGCTGCTTTCGGGTCATTTACTGGAATATATGTAAACTGGAATCAGAATGTCGCTTTCTTCTTAGATGGTGAAAGAAAATAGAAGAGGTAAAATGTGTCCAGAAAGTTGGAGGTAATCACAGGTGGCTTCAGACTGAGGATTTGGTAACTCTGGTTTTGAACTCTTTACCATTTTTCCTTTTGGTTGCAGAGTGACCTGCTTTGGGAACCTGGTTTTTCTTTATTTCTTCAACCAAGAAAGTAGGAGGCAACTTCATATCTAAACCTGACTAATATATATACTGACAAGTCATTGGTAAACAGGCCAGTGGAAGAGGTTTGGAGGAGTAAAATATTTTGCAATTGTCAAATGCAAATGATTAAACATTGAAACAGCCTTGTAATTTACTGTTTTCTATTAGCAGCAGTAAATGAGCTTTCAGATGGTAATGGGTGTTTAGCTAAATAATTAAATAAATACATTTTATAGATTCCTGGGTCAGATGTGTTTGAGAAATGCTGAAAAATAGGTCTATTTGTCTTAACTTTTAACATGACTATGTGCATTTTTTATCCTTAAGAAGGGAAAATAGAATAAGCAACATCTTCAAGATTCTCTTTGCCTATATAATCCTTTTCAGGAGGACCTTTATGGATATCTTGAGGGATATTTGATTTTTGGGGTGGAGCCTGGAATTTGTGTGGTCCAAAGGCCTGCGGGTGAGTCTGATGCTGCTGATCCACAGACCACACTCAGGAAGGTAGTAGGTGACTGTGGATTACTGCCACCTGGAGATTAGCTGAGATGAGCTCCAGGAAGGTGTTAGGTGGCTTTATTCACATTCCAGGAGTCTTAAGGGAGGTTCCTAATGAGCAGGGAGAACAGAATGGCAGTTGGTGATGTCTGCTACCCTGGCAGGGGAATTTTCAGAGGGGACCAGAAATCCCCTTGAATTCCAGGATATCCACGCACTACGGTGACCTGCAGAGTATGGGCTGCAGAGACCACTGTGATGTTTGCTGGCCCTGTACTAAGTCTTTGTACCAGAGTAGAGAGTTGCAGGGAGGAGGAGGGGGAAATGATTTGACAAAAGCCTCTGTGATGACTTATTAGGACAAAAAATAAAGGATGTCCAGACAGGTTAGAAGAAATAATACAGTGAGTAGATGAGAAAGAAGGTGATTTGGTGGAGGCAGAAGGAAATGTAAACCAACATCAAGGAGCTAGGAAGGGTTAGTATAAACAGATGGCCTCTGACTCACTATTGTTCAGCTTTAGATTTTCTTGACTTTATGATGTTTCAAAAGTAATATGCATTCAGTAGAAACCATACTTTTTTAGATTTGAATCTTTTTCTGGGCCAGCTTTATGTGGTACAATGTTCTCTCGAGATGCTGGGCAGCTGCAGTTAACAGCAGCTCTCAGTTCACCAAGCAATCAGGAAGGGAAGCAACCAGGAGTATAGAGCATACTGTGTTGCCAAGCTAGGATGTTCGGGAGGTTAGGTGTATCAGATGTATTTTCAACTTAGGATGAGCTAAGCATGACATAACCCTATCATAAGTCAAGGAGCAGCCACAGTCAGGGCAAGAAAGTTGTCAGCATCAAAGCAGTACAATACCCACCAGGCTCTTTCCATTATAGAGAAGGGGCCTCTGCAGAAAGGACCATATTTATGAATCCAGAACTTTGTGGAATCTGATTTCAGCAAATAAAGAGAAGTGATAGTTGTCATAGCGGGAAACATTAAACATAGCTGAATACAGCACAAGATGGGAATGAAATTTCAATTCTCTAGTATTGCTGCTCAAATGTATTAGAAAAGTAGAAGGAAGTGAAAGAGACCAACGTGGCTATATAGTAAACTTTTGTAGAAACTTAGAATTTAAGAGCATATGCAGGGGTTGGGGATATAGCTCAGTTGGTAGAGTGCTTGCCTTGCATGTACAAGGCCTTGGGTTTAATCCCCAGTACTATAAAAAAAAAGACAGAAAAAAAGGAAGGAAGGAAGGAAGGAAGGAAGGAAGGAGGAGGAGGAGGAGAAGGAGAAGAAGAAGAAGAAATAATAATAATAATAATAATAATAATAATAATAATAATAATGCAAGCATGAAGAACGAGGGTCATGTGACCCAGAATAAGGTTTCACAAGCCTGCAAGTCTTAAGTGCCTGCTAACTGGGGTCTT
The DNA here is from genome assembly GCF_001458135.2 of Marmota marmota marmota. NCBI lineage: Eukaryota > Metazoa > Chordata > Mammalia > Rodentia > Sciuridae > Marmota > Marmota marmota. Next base: position 13,967,120 of record NW_025999905.1, on the reverse strand, counting down.
GTGAAATAAGTGAAGAACAACAAAGCTAACAATTTTATCTGTGATTAGCACAAAAAGAAAGAAGGCATAAGCCTCCTTCTTGTGGCAGAGTTAGATGTTAACCAATGAGAGACACTAGCCTTATCTTTGTCAAGAGGATAATTTTTTAAAACAACAGTTGCACCAGATAGAAATAAAGTTCCTACCATTGATATAATCTCAAGGGAACTAGAAAAAATGAACTTCCATGATACCAAGGGTTTGCATGTGGGATTATAACAAACCTGTTATATTCTAAATGCTGTTAAGATTATTCACAGAATTACGGAGGATTGGTGTCATAACCCTAGAAGAGTGGGTGTTGTGAATTTTTAAAGTTGTATATATGAAGTGGTAGACTGGTAGTTTAATTTTGAGCATCTTGAATTCTAAAATGAATTCTTAAGTGAAATACTCAAGAGCCTGGGGAAGATACATAACCAGGAGTGGCTATAGATTTGGAATGAATTACAGAGTTTTCACTTGTCAGCCTCCAGGTAAAACTTTTGTTTGTATCACAATTGACTGCATCTAGAATTATAAACAGTGATGGTGGCAAGCTACCATTGACAGAAATTCATAGCAATTCTGTACCCAATTGGGAAAGTGCCTTGACCCTAAGCACCTTAATAACAAATTAGCTTTTGTTTCCAAGTTAGCCCTTCCAGACTCCCAAGTAAGGGAAATTGGACCTAATCTCATGGGTCAAGTGTGTGGATGAAATAACCCATGTTCAAGAGATGCTTGATGTAAAAGCCCTGGGGAGGTTGTAATTTTCTTTTGCACACATCCTGTTTTCCCTTCTGACCAGGAGAAGCCTTGGGTGAAAAGATTCTATCTTAGTATACAGAGAATTCTGAAAGTGTTCCATGAGCCTATCTTTGTAGCATGACACTCTGCCATGTCCTAGGGATGTGGTTGAAAAACAGGATCCTCTCCTCTGAGAAGCTTAGGAGATAGTAAGGGAGACCCACATTCCTGTATCTGCTCATGGCAAAGTTTGTGGAATACTGCACCACAACGTGAGTTAACATGGCGCTGAGCACTCACCTTGCAGGTTCCGTTCTGAGCTCTTTTACTTAATTTTAAGTTAGTGATTCTCAAGGTGTACTTCCAGGACTCACAGCATTAGCATTCTTTAGGAACTTGTTAGAAATGCAGATTCTCAGTCTGTACCCCAGATCTACTAAATGCAAAACTTTGTATAGGGGCCCAGCAGTCTCTCTAATAAACCCTCTAGGAGATTTAGATGATGCATGCTTAATTTTGGGAATTACTGTCTTAAGTAATTTATTCTTTATAATATTATGAACCGTTTTTATCTCATCCACTAAAGAGACAAAAACAGAGGCATAAAGAAGTTAACTTGTCCAAGAACACAACTTTTTAAAGAGGTACAGATGGGCTTTGAATCCCAGCAATGTGAACCCAGAGTTCTATTCTTAACCACCATGCAAGACTGCCTTCCGGAAGGTGCAATGCACAGAGGAAGGGGCTGTAGACTCCGGAAGGTGAGCAGAGCTAAGGAAAATCTGAACAGAGATAAGGAGGGTATTTATGAGAGCTGATTTCCCCTTCTTTACAAACACTTAATGAGCATTAACTATATGAAGCACATCATGTTAGACACTGTGGACATTTGAGTGAAACACAGACACTGTCTTTTTAAGATTTTTATAATGAATCAGGAAATTCAAATATAAATATCTAGAATAGAAAGTACTTTGGAAACACATAAATGAATTCTAAAGGGCAATTTGAGCATATATGAATGCATTTCAACAAACTATATGAAAATTTAAATGTATTCAAGAAAGTCACTCCAGGCAAAGAAAATATTGTGCAAGATTCAGATGTTTGAAACAACATATTATACTCTTGGATCTACTAGTATTTTTGTATATTTGGCCCTTAGCGTTAGTTTTTTGTAGTTTGACTTGTCTAGATTGTGGAGAAGTTGGAAGTTCCTGGTTTAAAAAGAGTTGTTTCACAGCTCCTTTTTCATTTATTTTTTAATAACCATGCTATTGAGTTATCACTGACATTCAAAAAGCTCTACCTAACCTGATGAATTTGAAAACGAGAATATACCATGAATCAGTCACTATAATCTATGCTACGAACCCACTGATCACCTCCAAAAGCTTCCTCCCATCTTCTTTATTACTTTTGGTGATAACATAAGACCCACTTATTCTCTTAGCAAAATTTTAAGCATAAGATGTAGCATTGTGAACTGTAGGTTCTATGCTGTACAGAACATCACTAGGACTTACTTATTTTGTGTAACAGAAACTTGGTATCTTGGTATGCAGAGAATTCTGAAAGTGTTCCATAGGCCTATCTCTGTGACATAACACTCTGCCATGTCCCAGGGATGTGTGTGAAAAAGAGGGGTCTCTCCTTTGAGACACTTACAAGCTTGTAATAGATACCCACATGTCTGTTTCTGCTCATGGCAAAATTTGCTGAGTACTGCACATGAATGTGAGTTAACATGCACCAAGCACTCACCTTTCAGGTACGGCTCTGTTTTACTTAATTTTAAATTAGTATCATTTGACTAGTACTTTCTCTCACTTTTTGTTTTGATCTTAGGTCAAAACAGTTTTTTGGCTGCTATTTCTTTTATGGAACATAGTGAAGATGGAAATGGCCTTAAACAAGTAGTAGAAGAAAGAATCTTAAATTGCAGAGGTGATTTTGGTGAGACAGTCAAATGCTACAGTATGTTGCTGGGAAGAGTATAGAGCTTGTCCTGCTCTGTGAATTCCATCTAGATCAGGGTTGGTGAAGTTTTTTTGTAAAGGGTCAGATAGTGAGTACTTTGGGCTTTGCTGCCTACTACTTAATTCTGCTGCCATAGTAGGAAGCGGCCAGAATGGATATGTAAACAGATGACACCCCATATTCCAATAAAACTTTATTTATAAAAATAGGTGGCAACTGGGTTAGGTTCATGGACCCCTAGTCTGAATTCTTAGCTCTCTTACATAGTTCAGATGAAATAGGCTCTCGAATGGGCCAAGTCACCCCAGAAGGACCTTTCTAGTGCTGTTTGTGTACCTGAGTTGAGTAATTGAGAAATAAACAGTAGAACTAGATTTCTTAATTTCTTACTTCCACTATAAGACTACTTATCACACTGTTTTGTGCCTTTCAAAATTTTACGTAGTTTGACAAGGAATTTCTAAGAGACTAATTTGTTTCCAGCTACCAAGGAAGGAAAGAAAAATGGCTATTCCAATATTTCTGTTTTTCTTTTTATTTTCTTTCTTTTTATTTTCTTTCCTTCTTTTTTTTTATTTTCTTTCTTTCTTTCTTTGTGTATCTGAGTTGAGTAATTGAGAAATAAACAGTAGAACTAGATTTATTTCTTTCCTTTCTTTCTTTCTCTCTTCCTTTCTTTATTTCTTTCTCTCTTTCTTCCTTTCTCTCTCCTTCCTTCCTTCCTTCCTTCCTTCCTTCCTTCCTTCTTTCTTCCTTCCTTTCTTCCTCCCTTCCTCCCTTCCTTTCTTCCTTTCTTCCTTTCGTGCTGGGGATCAAACCCAGGACCTAACACATACCACTGAGATATACCCCACAGTCAATTATTATTATTATTATTATTTGAGACAGGGTCTCTCGCTAGATTGCTGAGCCTAGCCTCAAACTTGTGATCCTCCTGCCTCAGCCTCCCTAGTTGCTGGGACTATAGGCATGCACCAACATGCCTGGCAATTCAGGTTTCTCTTTCTGACATATGAGTAATTTAGGAAATGAAAAGAGTACTTTTTTTTTAAGCTATTGAAGACCTCACAAAACAACTTGTGATTTTCACTATGAAGAAATAGTTATATTCATGTGACTTTTAAAGCAAGCACATGTTATTCAGCATGTAGCTGTCTATAGGCACATTCTATGCATGACCACTTAAAGGGTTGATGGAGGCCGGATACAGGTGACAGTGGGCTTAGCACATTTTTGAGATGTATATGCTTTACCACTTGGCCTGAGAATTCAGGGATCACTAGACTTGGTGCCATTGGAAAATGTCACCACTGGACCATTAGCTCCTGCCACACATCATAGAAGGGCCTAGACTTACAGAAGGCATAAATCCCACTGGGGTTTGAGACTGGTTGAGGAAAGATGGCAAGGAACCACAGATGGAGCCAGGAGGTTTTCTACTTAAGTGGCTGTAGGGTTTGGAGAATGAGATTAATCATTGAAAGGCTCAGGCTTGGATGGGCTTTATGTTTCACTTGTGTGGGTTGAAGGAGGGCAGCGTGCAGAAATGTAGAGAACTACACAGGGCAGAGGTGGTGGCAAGGGTGTGGTGCAGAGATAAGAAGGCACATGGCTTCAGAGGACTTGCTTCTCTAGAGGACCTGCGAGTTCCTACGAGAAAAGTGCAGTTAGGGACTGGGTGGACAGGTTGGTGAGGGTTCTGACTGCTAGGGCGAAGACTTGAACAGTGAGTGGCTGGGAGCACTGGGTTGGGGGAAGCTGTTTTATTATTATTATTTGTTTAATTTTTTAAAAATAAGGTGAGTGGCATACGCCTGTAATTCCAGAAGCTTGGGAGTCTGAGACAGGAGGATCACAAGTTTAAAGCCAACCTCAGCAACTTAGTGAGGCCCTAAGCCTCATCAAGACCCTGTCTCTAAATAAAATACAAGAAAGGACTGGGGATGTGGCTCCATGGTAAAGCCCCCTGGGTTCAATCCCTGGAAGAAGGAGAAGGAGAAGGAGAAGGAGAAGGAGAAGGAGAAGGAGAAGGAGATATGCCTGGTGTGAGGGCTCACGCCTATAATCCCAGCAACTCAGAAGGCTGAGGCAGGAGGATTGTGAGTTCAGACCCAGAGGCAGGGATTGTGAGTTCAAAGCCAGCCTCAGCAGATTAGTGAGGCACTTAGCAAATCAGCAAGACCCTGTCTCTAAATAAAATATAAAAAAAGAGCTGGGTATGTGGCTCAGTGGTTGAGCACCCCTGAGTTCACCCTCCAGTATGAAAAAAAAATAAATAAGGTGATATGAAAAGAGAGGTTTTAGGGAGACTAATCTGATTTGTGTGAAGGTTCTGGAGGCCAAAGCAGATAAGAAAGCTAGTAGAGGTGTTCCCTGGTGTAGCCTGAGGAAATCATGTTGAGGGCATACAGCATCTAGCAAAGACATAAATGCTGTATTTGGGAATGATATTTGAATGTTTTCCTGAGTCTGCACTTGGAGGGGTGAAAGAGACCATTACTTAAACAACAACAACAATAAACCCTTGACTATTTAAAAAAAATTTAGCCTTAAAGGTTGCAAAAATAGTGCCAAGAGAGTTCCCTCGGAACCATCCTCAGTTGCTCCTAATGCTAACATTTTTACACAACCCCATGTGTACAGTTCTCAAAACCAGCATTGATCTATATTCTAAAATTCAGACTTGTTCCAGTTGTCCTACTAAGTTCCTTGTCCTAGTCCAGGGTCACTCAGTGCTTTGGCTGGCAGTGTTGTTCGATCTCCAATCTGGGATACTTCTTCAATTTCTCTTGGCCTCTCCAAAAGTAAACGATTTTAGCAGAGTTCAGACTAGTTATTTTAAAGAATGTCTCTTATTTCGGAGCTGCCAGGCATTTTCTTATGAAAATTTCAGATATGTATTTTGACAAATATACCATTAAAATTGCCAATCTCGGTTCTTGACATCAGGAGATAGATGATATCATCATGTCACCTGATAGACGATGGTTTTTATCACTTTGTTAAGGTGGAATCTGCTAAGCTCCACTGTTAAGTGACTATGTTCTCCTCTGTACTTACTAAGTATCTTGAGGAGAGATACTTTGACACTGTGCAAATATCCTATATCTCATTTAAGCATGCATTGATGATTCTTGTCTCAGCATTTATTTTTGTGGTATTTCCTCAATGGTGCTTTTGTTTTCCTCTTTTTATTGCATTTAGTAAGTAGAACTATTCTGTGAGGAAAGGCTGTCTTTTCTCCTCCACTCCCATTTGTTTATTCTATTACTTCTTTACATCAGTATAGATTCATGGATAGATTATTCTATAAGTTGTAATTCAATACCTTCACTATTTATTTTGCTCCTCAGAGTGTCCCAGATCTGAACAGTGGGAGCTACTTCAGATTGGCTGCTGTGGGAAGGGTCCAGGTATGATGAGGTCGGTTCATGTTATGAAAATAGGAAATTCAGTGACAAGTGGGGGTAAACTTTCTGATTTAAATATTTTCTTCCCTAAACTTTTAGTTAATAGATTCCTAAATTTTAAAGGGTTTTCTGTGATTACATTAACCAGGGAAGCCCACCCTAGTAGGCAAAATTATTCTCTTGTTTATAAAGATAGCCCTCCAAAATAATTTCCCAAGGACTGAATAAAGTCAAATCGATGAAGCTTTGGGATTTGTTTTCATTGTACCTAGATTATATATTTTCCCCAAAAGCTTTGGGTTCTTGCTGACTTATCTTCCTAGGCAGGCAAGATTGTGAAATTTTTCTAACTATCCCCAGAACTCACTTTGCTTTTTCTACTGTAGCTTTTAAGTAGGGAAACATGTTTATACTAGAATGTAGCCTTTAATACTGGGAAGTCAAAGTTGAGTTTAATGCTGGGATGCTATTAAAAAGGCATACCTTTCAGAAGGTACACAGGTACTATGCTCTGATGGCAGCCGTGAAGATACTTTGGCTTAGGGCTATGTCTAGGATGGGCTGTATGGAAACACATACCACATGAGCAGGTGAAGGGCGATAATTGCCTAACAGTGGCTCTTTGTTTTGCACAAGTCACTTGGAGGCTTTGCCACAGATATCAGAGCTGTTGGCAAATGACTCTCGCCCCCCTTCCTTCAGCAGGTCGTGCATAGGAGAGGAGTGCCCCAAGCCCCATGGCTGAAACGGGTGAGGAGAGGATCCAGCTGCCATTCTCAATCACTTATTTTTATGGCTTTTACTCAAACCTGGCTGCACATTAGAGCCACGTGGGGAACTCCCAGAAGAAAGAGATTCTCATTCAGTATGCCTGGGATGGGATACTGAAATGGTATCTGTTTTGTTTTTCTTCAGTTGCCTGAAGAAAATGTAAATAGGTGGTCTTATTTACATCTAGGATTGAGAACCACTGGATCTTGAAGAGACTATTTGTGACTTCTTAATGTAATTAGATACTCTTAGTATAACTAAGTAGGCTTGAATTGCAAACTGGGCAAAATTTTTAACCTCTTTTAAGTCTACTTTTGTCATCTTCAAAATAAATTAATAGTACCTACCTTGTAGGTTTTCAAGGATTAAGTGATACAATACAGGTAAAATACTTAGTTTGGTCTCTGGCACATAGTAGGAACTCTAATACTATTATTTAGTAACATGTAGCATGTTATAACAGAGGGTGACTTTGGAATCAATTAAAATTTTGTCTCAGTCTTGGTTCTAAACTTTCCAGCTCTGGAGCCTTAAGTAAAACACATTATTTCTCTGACTCTCTGGCCTCTTACCTATAAAAATAGGAATATGTGTGTACAGTATAGGAGCGGTGCTTAAGATAAAGGAGGTACCCAGTGAGCCTTTCCTTTCTGTCACCTTCCTTTTGTTCTGCTTTCTTATCACATCACAGGGCAGTGGAAAAATGTAATTTCAAGAACATCATTGACTTTGGTGTGGCCATGCTATGTTGAGATGTTATTACAAATGGCCTTTTTGGCTATGACTGGCTATTGTCTTGGGCATGTCCCTTGGATCCCTCAGGAAACAGTTGTGGACCCAAATTGCAAACAGAGCTGACAGAAAGAGTTGTGTTCCCTGCCCTTCTGCCTCAGCAGCTGTCTCCTGTCTCCTGTTTTCCTTGCACTGAACTTGTGATGCCTGTGCAGACTGCCTGGGATTCTGTCCTTTTAATTTTAATCAAGCTTTCGTTGAGATGCAAGTTTATCCTGGGGCTTATGAAGGACCCACAGTCTCAGAAATCTTCTGGAGAGCTTAACAGATCACAACCTTTATTCTGTTCTATAATCTCTTAAACTTGTCATATTTATGAGTTACTTATAGAGGCTTTTTGTATTCCTAGGTTTCTAAGAAATTCAGTGTACTTATTCTACCATTCCATCCTCATATTCTACTTGACCACCCAGAATGGGGAAAGGGACAATGGCTGAAGGTGACAAAAAGCTGTGTCATGAGCCGAATTCTTGCATTATCAACAAATCTAGTAGTTCTTATTAGTTCATATTGCTAAGGCAGGTCATATTTCTGTGACTATTGAACTGTGACTGTTGAAGTCTTTCTCTTTTCATTTCTGTTCTTTGTCATCAAAGTAACTGGACTGCGGATAGTACTAAGGCATCCCCTTTAAGATCTGGTGAAACATGTTCAGCAAGATATTTCTAGCACCTCTGGAATGAATTCCATGTTTGGTTCAGACCCAGCTTCATGGACTATTATAGTTTAAATTGAAAAGGCACCGAACTAAAAAAAAATATGGTAATGTATTGTTGTTCATCAGTTATCCTTTTGAGTTACGCCATTATTTTGTTTTCTGGAAGTCCATTTTGTAATTGCAGTTTTCTAATAAATGTTCAAAATATGAAGTTTGCCTAGAATCATTTGGGGAACCATTCTCTGTGGTTCATTAAAATGGAAAGGAAGAAAAACAAATTAATAGTAAAATCCATTTTCGTTTGTGTTGTTCCTGTCCCTCTCTCTCTGAGGTGTAGTGTCTTTGGTGAGTTATCTAGATTACATAGCTCTAGCAGTTGGAGATGAGAGGAAAAGGAATTGTCACCTTGTCAGTGCCTCGTGTCTAAGAGATGCTGTGCTGAGGTCCTTTGAGAGGATGGTTGGCCTTGGCAGACCAGCCACCTGAGATTATAGAGCAAACTGATAGGAAAATCAGAACGAAGGAGGAGAATTCAATGGATTTTAAGCATTCTTTAAGTCCTGTATCTTCTGATAAAGGGGTTGTGTAAATGAGGGGTGGTTTAGCTGGTATAGTTGGCACACACTTGTAATCCCAGTGACTCGGGAGGCTGAGGCAAGAGGATCTCAAGTTCAAGGTCAGCTTAGACAACTTAGTGAGAACCTTTATCAAAATAAGAAATAGGTGGTGGAGTATGTAGCTCAGTGGTAGAGTGCACCTGGATTCAACCTCCAGTAGTGCATGCGCATGTGCATACAGATCCGTGCACACACACACATACACACACACAAAGGGTTGGTTTCTTTTTTGTTGTGTCTATTTCTGGAAGTTCTCACAGTGCTTAACAATGAGCTCAGTAGCTTCTTCATAAATATGAAATGAATGGAAGTAAATTACTACTGGAGCTTTGAAATGAAGCCCTGGAATGCTGAGGGGAGAAGGAAAATCAGGAGATTCAAAGGTAGGAGGAAAACAGCTTGAGTACTTGTGTATTCAGGGAAGGATATTAAGAGGGGTTTGCACTTTCTAGGGTGGTACTGTGACGTTCTCCGGGTAAATGCTTGAGAGTGGTCCTCCAGGTGAGTTAGAGCAGCAGCCAGTAGGCCCATAAAATTAACTAATAGTTCTTTTTTATTACCTAGTAAAAATGAGGTAATGGGTAAAATAATCCTCATGTTATTTTTTTTCTTCTCCTTACATCTTTGGTCCTTGCTATTTTTGATCAATACTGAAAACTTCATAAAATGGTTTCTTCAGAACTACAGAGTTATAAGAGTTATTTTAAAAAATGTTGAAGGGGTCAGTCAGTACTTTACTGAGATCCCCAAAGAGCCCTGTGGCTACCCTCCCCCCACCAGCTCAGTGGACAAATTTGAGAACTACTGGACTCAAGTGTTAATGAAACAGAGCTCACCTGAGACCAGTTAAGAGAGGGCTTCACAGGAGTTTCTGACAACAAGTCCAGGAATTGTGTCCTATAAAAGGTAGTTCTTATTATGTTGCTCTTGTCCATTCCCTGTGGGCTAGCAGCTGATCTAGCAGTGTTATCCATTCAGTATAGGAAGAATACCATTGCTTTATCTACTCACCTTACCAATCTTTTGAAACAAGGCATCCATGGGGGATGCTTCTGTTAAGTGGGATTGTGTGTCTGTAATACTAGTGTGGAGAAGGCCAGATTTAGGGTGGCAGCAGAGAGAAAGACAAATGGTTTATTTTCTTTTGTGAAAACGCCTCCGCCTAGTTTTATAGAACTTGTTTCTATCTAAAAATTTTCTCTTTAACTAGACCATGTGAAGGATTTGCTTTTTTGAGTTAATTCAGACAATTAGAAGAGTAATAAAGATTGTTATTTCCTGTCTGCTAGATTGATTTTTAAAATGCTTCTTGTTTAGGGGGAAGTAACTTATCACGATGATTTCATTTTCATATTATAAATCTGGTACATATGCAAGTTTTAAAAATAAATGAATATATTACATAGCTCAGATGATCTAAGGCCTAGGAAAGGCCAATTGGAAATGTGTAGTAAGTAGACCAGAACAGTGGGGATTATAACATTTATTTTCTATGATGCAAGTTGCACATCTTTAGCAGAGCATCAGTTGGCATTTCTGGATAAAGAGTCAATCATTTTATTTCAAGTTAATTAAAAGATAAGTAGTGTGGGAGTTATATGGAGTGGGCACAGGGCGGAATGGAAATTCTCTTTTTAGGCTAAAATTTGGTAGAAGGTTCAGATGGTGGCGTGGTATATTTTGTAAATTTAGCAAATTATTCTAAGAAGTGGAGGCGGCAGGCTAAAAACTCTGGGCTCTCAAAAGACAGCAAGCCTTGGAATAGAGGTATAAAGAGCTTTTAAACGTAGGCTGGAAGTTCAGTAAATGTTAGTTTCTCTGTTCTTTTCCCTGTACTGCAACAGGAAGTGATAATCGTTCTCCATTGTGCTCAGGCACATGTGGGTGATGGTGCTGCTTACAAGATTGTTGGGTAGGAGAAATTAGCTCACGCAATTCAAACCATTCAGCAAATACTTATTTAGTTGATATGGATATATGAATAGCTAAAATAAATGAATAGAAAAATAAGCATCTTGATGTTAGGTTGTGTGCTAGATGTTGTGAAAACCAAGCAATCAAGTTTCCAACACTCTTTCAAGGAGCTTATGGATTCCATGGAGTGAATGGTTGCACAATGCAGAGCACCTAGGGGCTACTGTGTGCATAAGAAAAAAACAAACTAAAACAAAGAGCTCCAGAGAAGAACAAAACCCTGTGGGAGGAGCTTCACTCAGGAGGCCATGCACACACCTGGACTTTGAAGTCATTGGGGTTCAGGGAAGCATCAAGGAAAATGGAAGTTTTTAACATGGAGAATGGTGTGACCCGAGGCAGGGATATGAGTGTCATGCTCTTCTGACAAGTAGATCTTACTCAATTGCAGAAGACTTATATGGAGATGGAGAGAGAACACTAGAAATGTCTGGGAAGCAGGCTGTGGTGGGGCCAGTGAGTGACCCAGGGTTCATTCCCACAAGCAATAAAGTACCTGCTTCTGAGTGGAAGGGATGGTTTTAGGAGATTTGCTTAGTTGAGGTTGGCAGGATGGCTTGAAGCGGGGTGACTAGAAGACAGAGAAATCCACTGGGAAGCTGATGTATCAGTTGAGGTGGACAGTGATGAGGGTTTGAGTGGGGGTGGTGAACATGGACATGAAAAGGAGAAACGGAATCCCAATCACATTAAGAATAAAGTGATGAGGACAGAATCCCAGACTTTCTATGTTGCTTTTGTTGGTTGTACTTCCTAGTTTGGGAGCTAGTCAAGTAGAATATCCTGAGGCCCTTTTGGTATGAATGTTGACCAGAAACACCAAGTCAGAATAAGGAGGCTAATCCCATATGGCCCCTGGCTTAGATTTAAACTCAATTTTTAGCAGGTATACCTCCCAGGCCTACCATTATTGCCTTTAGTACAAAGGTTTCCTTTATTCTAATTTTTCCTCTTGTTTTTCCTCTTAAAATAGACTCTGTCAAGAAGAATTTCCAATCCGTACCTTGAACATACTCCTCAGGTATGATTTTTCAGTTTTCTTTCTCTTACTGCATTTTCTGTAACAATGACTCACAAATTCTGGTGCAGAATTCTTCAGTTATTGCTGTTGCCTCTGCTGCTGACCTCATAGGGTTTTGCAAAGATTCTGCAATGATCACATTTTCTACCTACCAGGGATGACACAGGGAAAGTTTTTGAGATGCTCTGTTCATAGTGTCATGATGCAGGATGTTCACAGGATGGGTGTGGGTAATTCTTGTTTTCTATACCCTTTATATGGATGCATTATCGATGTGGCAGAGTAAATATGTAATATATTTTTCAATTTTTTATATTGATAGAAATGGCATATTTTGCAAATAGTGAGGAGTTTACACTGAAAACTATGTAAAATGTATGTGTATAGTTATCTACTGGAGGGATACATCCTGTATGCTCAGTGCTGAGAAAAGATAGGGACATCTTTTCTGTGTTGCATTAAAGAATTAGTTTACAAACATTTACATTCCCTAGGATACCAGGAGACTGAGTTTTCTGAGGGCTAGGATGTTTTCTACCTTGTTCCCCACTGTAACTGCAGCATCTAGAAAAGACCTGAAATTGGCAGCTGCTCAATCAATGTCTCTTGAATGACTGATTGAATGAAGCTTCTGTAATGTCGGGACAAGTCAAGTGTCAACTGACTCATACTTCTTCCTTGGTAATACTTTCTGTCATATGACTTGTTCCAAGTTTTGATTTTTTAAAAAAATATGTTAACATGTTAAAGCTAAATCATTTCTTGCCCTTTTCACTTTCTCATCAGGTTGCATTTTGGTGATAGTATTGGGATAATTAAAGAAGTATAAGGACAGGGTTAACATGTTCCGTGTCAAGTCTTTATCAAGAGATTATCAATTTATTTGCTTCAAGAGAAGACATAAATGTTTTATAGGTTCTAAAAGAGTTCACCAATAGGACTGGGGACATAGCCACATGGTAGATTGCTTGCCTAGTAGGCATGAGCCTGGGGTTCAATCCCCAGCACCACCACCAAAACAACAACAACAACAAAAAATTTACCAGTAAACATTTAAAAAGATGTAAGCTTGTACCTACCAACATTTACAAATTTTCATGAGTATTTATGTTATGCAGATAGCTCATTTTCATTTAGCCTCCTTTGCTTATGTGCTGCTATAGAGGAAGGTGCAATTAGAAAGGAAGAAGTTTTAAAAAGTAGGACCTAGACTTCTCCAGAGCTGAGAAGTAGCCTCCTTCATCTCTAAGAATCAGAGGCTCACATGAGGGAATTAAAAGATTAAAAAAGAAGCTAAATGAAATTTTTATCTGATAGATAGAATTGTGAAATACTATAGATGGAACCAAGATGCTTGGAATTAGCTGTGAGTTCAGCAGTTGAATATCACTTCAAAGCAAAGCAGCCTGCTGTCAAATTGTGTCATGGTTCAAGATGTTCACTGAATAAGGAAAAAAATTATTTTCTCATCTTCCAAGACCTTTATATGAATGCATTATCAATATGGTAGAGTTAGTGTATAAATATTCTTCAACTTGCTGCAGTGATAGAAACACTATATTTAAAAAATAGTAGGTGTAAAAAAGCTTTGTGTTTTAAAAGGAAATTATTTATAATTATATTTAGGAAAAGAACTTTTAGAATTTGGAAAATAGTTATTATAGCTTAATAGCATAAGTGGACCAGTAGCTGAAATAAAATAAGGTAATTATAGGTCTGTAGCTACATAGGCTAAAATGTGTCTCAAGCTTAGGGATTTGGTCATGATTTTTTATATATAGCATGCTATTGGGAGCTCACACATTGTCACGTTATTGTTCTACATTTACAATGAATGTTTGTCTTTTTCATTCAGATTTATGGAGAGAATTCTTCATGTGCAGGAAGAGCACTGAGAAATATTATTATCGTTCAGGCTGCTGACCTGGTGAAGGACAGAGTGAACCTTAAGGGGTTTTACAGGTAACACAGTTTCTTAACACCATATCAAAAACTTTCCTTCAGGGAGAAAAAAAATACCTCACAAAACAAAACAGCAACAACAAAAACCCAGCTTGTGTTAAATTGTGACCTTGATCATAGAGAGGTGGGTCATATCAGTACCAGCAGTGGAGGGGTTGCTGTGTTCTGTCTGTGGAGGATTCTGGTGATAACTTTTCTTTTGTTAAACTTAATCTTCTGTTTGTTTACCGTAAGGCTCTGGTTCTGAAGTTAGGGTACAGAATACCCAGCTACAAGTGTAGATTCAGTTGTGCTTCCTCTGAGATGTGGTATTTTATATTTTCTTGACTGTGTGTTGTCCTGAAAAATAATTAGAAATACAGGTCCCTTCTTCAAGGATTTAATTACGCCCCTGTGGGGATTCTTTGGCAGTCCGTGAGCAGAGAGAGAGCTGCCTCACCCTCCAGGTGAGAGTGAATTCCATAAAAGGTACTGTTCAAAGTGGGGAGAGGCAGATTGGTGGAACATGAGGCTTACCCACCCTGCTAGTGAGTAAGGGCAGAGATATATTCAAGTAAGCAAGTAGGTTCTTGGCCAAGTTTAGAGTAAAACTGGACCAATAGTGTGATTCCTTACAAAGTTTGGAGCACATGTTTGCAATTTACGGAAAGCCAAAAGTGGATTATCAGCTCTTTATTTTGCCAGGTGAAGATATGAAGCCATACCAAATGATAACAGAAGAAAATTATAAAAATAAAATAAATAGAAACTACTATCATTTATTATTACTCTTCTTTAAGAAATGACATTTTAATACCATAAAGAATAGGAACAGTACTCAGAATAAATGTGTACATAAAAAGGAGACGTATTCTCAGAATAAAGGATGTTCTTTTCAGTTAAATAAATTTAGCTTTATGAAAAATTCATATTTATAATATTCCTGTTTTTTCCACTGGCCACAGATGGGAAACATTTCATCATGGCCTGGATTCTGGGGATAGCAATACTTAGGCTATTGGAAGAAGAGGACTTTTTAAAATTGAGGCATAAATTATATACAATAAAATGCACAAGTCTTAAGTATGCATCTTGATAAGTTTTTTATTTATTGTATACTTATGTAATCATTATCTGTGTAACCACTGTGAAGATGTAGAGTATTTTCATGTCTTAGAAAGTTCCTTCAGGCCTTTAAACAGTTAGTAACTTTTCCTTGCAACCAACCATTTTTTTTTAATATAAAAAATTTGGCAGATTATGTATTCTTAGGAGCCATTAATTAAGAAAATACAAAGTGTGGGGAGGAACCACAATGAATTAACCCTTTAAGGTCCTGTATTAAATCACATAAGGCTTTATGTAAGTTTTGAAAAGATGCTATCGGCTAAACACGACCTGTTCTGTTTATGAACAATGCTTTTGCATATTTGGATTCATGAACATCTTGAAAAAGCTCCATTATGTCCTGTTCTTTTCATTTGAAATTCATAGCCCAAAGTGTGAGAATTACTAGTTCATAGCCCAGGCCACATCAACAGGACAGGAAACAAGAGGGGCTGTGGTAGTTGTACTACTTCATATAGAATCTATTTCTGTCTGTCTGTCTACCTGTCTTTCTCTGATTCATTTATTCAGTAGGTGATGGTATTAACTTTGGGCCCATCTGACTTGTTAAAAAAGCAAAATCATACCTGTGAGTCTTGGGATCTAGTTGTGAGTAAGCTCATAGGATTCCTTTCAGTTACTGCATAGGCTATGTGTAAGAGCTATCATTGTTCCTATTGTTATTTTCATTTGTTGAGGTCTCCATGGATGTAGATTGAAAAGGGAATTGGGAGATGTATGTTAATCAGGAAAAAGAGCCATCTACCCAAGTTAGAACAGTTAGAATTTAGTGAGAACAGAGCCTGGAGTGTGTGTTTTGCTATGACTGGAACAGAACGACTTTTCTTTTATAATCTAAAGACTGATTAATGTACTGAGTTTAAAGATGAAGTGCTAGTATGATTGCTTTGAGTGGATCATTTTCATTTGTCTGGTAGTAAATTGAAGTAAAGTGTTCTCCATGTACTATGTAAGAATCCACTTTCAAGACTTTGAAAAGTTTTCTATTCATTTCATACTGTAGGAGGAGTCCCACTGGCTTCTGAGACTTCATTTCCTTTGCATAAATAAGTCACTAAATACCACCATCCCACTTACATTTGAGGTTAGCATATGCATTACTGTTACTTAATTGCTAAAATTGTAATGGGAGAGAGGAGGAGGCCAAGAAAAAACGAATTTTCCACTCCAGAGATTAGTAAAATTCATGTTTTGTTATAGCAATCACAGAGCTTTGCAGCTCCAGCACCTCTATATCACAGTGTTCCTACCTAGAATTGCAACTGTAGTTAGATCTGCATGTACCAGGAAAAATTTCTGGATTGAATACGAGTCTGAAAATACACTGCGGGTAAAAACTTCTGTCAGTAATGAAGTTGCTCTATTTCAACATCTCTGTTTATTTTCTCACTGCTCTTCCTGTGCTGAGATGATGATATTTTGACCTGATTATTGCAGACTTGGTCAGCAATTCAGGGGTCTAGGTATTAAATGCAGAGGCGATTTGCCTCATTTTGTTTGCTTTAGTGATATTAATGATAGTGCTTATCATTATCCCTCATGTTTTCCCTGGTACAGGTGGATGGTTGAAAGTGATTTAAACATAATATGATAGAATTAGGGGAAGTGTAGAAAAGGATCACATGCAAAGGAAACAGTAGCTTATCTGAAGGGGAGGCACAGTATCCATTAAGATTGTCACAGTAATACCATGTTCTAGACTATGGGCTTAGAGCCCTGTCCTCCAAACAGGTTGAGCCTTTCCCAAAGAGAAGGGAAAGGTGGGAGATTGGGGCTTTGTGGTCAACAGTATCACTTGAGGGCTGATTAGGAGTGGGGCTCTCAGGTCCCACACAGCCTTTAGAATCTTACTTTAACAAGATTCCCCTTCCCTCCCGGATGACTCCTCAGCAAAATTCCGAGAAGCCTGGTCTACATCACCATTGCACAAGCAGATGTATCCATATAGCTACCTTTTGCAGTTTGGTGGTTTGTTTAGTAAATAAATGTTTTATTGTGTGGTTCTGTATTCCAAGTGATGTCATACACTCAGCAGGCTGAGAAGCTGCATTGTTTTGAGAAAACGAATTCAGATGATACAGCATTTAATCCACAGGACAAAATTGCTCTCAAAGCCAGAGACACTGGTTAATTGAGAGAGGCGTTGAGGAATTAGTTAATTAACACTTTGAACCTTGAACATCAAAGGTGTCCTGTAAAATTAGAAGTTAATATCAACCATTTGATCTAATTGCCTCTTTTGTTGATATCTGTTTTCTCATTTTGTTTAAAAAACATCTGTATATTTGACTTTTAATCTTTCTGTTGTCTTCATGTTAACTTGCAAGTGAACACGTCTGAAACTGGCTTATGTGCCTTAGATTATCTTTTCCATAGTGACACTTTACCCCAAAACATGCTTCATCAAAAGCTAGAATATCTGACCAAGTATCTCAGCAGAGAAGTTCATTACCTATTTTCCTTTGTCCCTGAAAACATAGCACCTCATAGCAGTCCTATGTATTGTCAGTTAGGTATGATTCCAAGATATATGTGACCATGCCAATCACGAGAGATAGAAAAAATGTACTTCTATTTTAGGAATACAAATAAATAATGACATCTCTGGTCCTTCAATACTGACTATAGACTAAAGATCGCCAATACATGATGCCACTCTTTTTAATTTTCTTTCTTTTTTCTCTTTTTAACATTTTAATATAATTCCACCCTCTTTTTTCATAACAAAGGGTGGAATTCAATGACATTTCTGCAAATGAAGAAGCATATTTCAGAAAGTTTTGTTTTTACACTGAGGCTGATACTGATGGAAAAGTAGGCATGAAGATACTGTTTGTAGTAACCAGGCTGTGGCATATTGTGTTTTAAGACAGAGTACAAAGAAGGTGTTTTATGTTTGGTTACACATATAGCTGGATCTATGGACTTATGATCTAGGCTATTTAACTAGATTGTTTAAATTATATTAGAAAGATGCATAATCAAATTTGTTGCTTGAGACAAATTTTGGGGCTTAATCTTGGAAGAATCATAAATAAAACTATTTTCACCAGCTGTGGTTACAATTTTGTCCCGCCTTCTAGGAATTATTTTGTTCTCAAAGGGACTAAATAAAAATTTACAAATGGTTGAACCAGAGTTTATCACCACCAACTTGAAGAGTGTGGCTTTACCAGGGCAGAAGCACTATGTATATAAAGGGCTGCTAAATTTATTCCTTTATTTACTCAAACATTATGAACTTATTTTGAGAACTTATTTTGTGCCTCAGGCTTTGTAATTGTTGGGGATTCACAGTAAGTTGTACAAAGTCAACTGTTTTCCTAAAAATTATTTTCTGGAGGCAGAAACAAATATTATTCACTTGAAAAGATGTAGGATTACTACATAAAGGTAATTTGAAGAAAAACTATAAGAGGATTTAACTCTTAAGTTTTCCTAAGAAGTGATATTTAAGCATTAATCTGAAAGATGAATAAGAGGTTATGTCATTTGTTCTTGGCTTGCTTGAACAAATGTTTAAAAAAGCAAGAATATGAAAGGAAATGACATTATACATAACATATTTATTTATTTAGAGGAAAATATGGGGCCAATTTCTCATTATGAATGGCTTTGCTTTTGTCCAGGAGGAGCTGTGTTGGGTCAGAACTAGTTGACTGGCTTCTCGAACATTGTCCTTTTGTCCAGTGCAGATCTATGGCCATAGGAGTCTGGCAGCTCCTACTAGACATGGGAATCATGTCATCAGGTTAGTATTATATACTTTATTAAACTGTTTGACCAAAATATATTTGCGTTTCTAGAGGATGTCACAACCTGGATGGAAATTGTTTTTGAAGGTAAATATCTACAATCCTTTTTTTTTCTAATCAAAAGTACCAAGTCATCTTCTGATTCACTTATTTTTATTCACACGTTCTAAAAGAATAATTAGGAACTTGTTGATTTAGAGACTAATACCTGTAAAAGGTCTTTCCCTCACCCTCTCCTTTCTCTACTCAAGATTCTACTCACAAAGTTTTTTAATCAGTGACATCTTTAGTTGCTTGCTCTGAATGTATTATTTATCTTGCTGTACTTAATCATCAGAAACTGATTTTGTGAGTGGGACGTGTATGCCATTTTAACTAAGTAATTATGAATGCTTCGAGATATGACCTATGAAGATTAGCTGTTTAAACAGGATAGAAAATAGATGGTGATATCTCTTTTCTTAGTCGAACCCAGGGAATTGAAAGATTAGAAACCTAGCAATCTGGATTCTTTAGTGCAAATCTCTCAGGTGCTGGCTCATCACTGAGAAGTCTTTTTTTCTTTTTCTTTATAGGTAATGAATTTTGAGAGCATACCCCTGGTGCCATTGTGAAAGAGTGGTACAGATGGGGACATGGTTGTAATCTTCTTAGTCAATAATACCTAGCACCTAATACTCTTATTTAGAAAATCAGTTAACTGCTTTTGTGGAATGGAGGTATTATCAGCTCACTTGCTAGGTTCAGCCTTCTGGTTAATAGAACATTCATTTTGTGTTAATGTTTTTTTGGAAAAGTCTACAACTTATAATTCCTTCACTTGTGGGTTTCCAACCATGTTAGTAATGACATTTTGGATCAGGCAAGTCTATGTTGCAGATGCTATCCTGTATGTAATATAATTTGTGCAGCATCCCTTTCTTCTGCCTTCTAAGTGCCATAATCACAAACACACGCTAGAGTTATGACAACCAAAAATGTCTATAGACATCACCAAATGTCTTCTGAGGGGGGCACAGTCACACCTAGTTGAGAACCATGAATCTTGCTAACTTAAAACTTGCTGTCATATAGTAATTGGGTGTCAGTGAAGAATTAAATATATTAGCTTGTTTTTGGACACTGAAAAACATTTCTTGCCATCCTCTTTGAGTCAGTATTGATTTTATTGACATTTGTCTCTGAAGCAGAATTATCAAAATCTTGTGAATATGCTGGCAAAACTTCAAGTAATCAAAATAGACTAGCCAATAAATCCTTTTCAATTCAATGGGATAGTGAACATGAATGAGCTTACAATGTAGAATCATAGTCTTACCTCTGGCTTCTCCTTAATAATTATTGGGTTTTCAATTTATTGTTTTATTTTGATTGTCTAAACTATATACTTAAAAAAAACTGATCCATATCTTTTTTTTTTTAATTTCAAACAGTGGACCAGCATGTGTATTTTCAAGATACTTATGTTTTCTACCAGTTTTCATCCGATGAATGTAGCTACCTGTACTGTGAATTTGAAAGAGAAGAAGAATGGCAAAATGGCGTCAAACTTCTGTTGCAACTTGTTCCTCTCATTCCTGCTAGAGCTGGCATCTGTGAGCTGTAAGTGGGGGTGATCATGCGCCATTGTTAGATGATTCTTAGAGAATGTGTACTGTGTCCAGAGACTTTGCTGTGCTCTTTAAGATCACTATCCAGTTTAGGAGGTAGTTGTACTATTCCAATTTTTTAAATCAATTTTTAAATTTATATATGACAACAGAATGCATTATAATTCATAATACACATATAGAGCACAAATTTTTCATATATCTGGTTGTAACAAAGTATATTCACACCAATTCGTGTCTTCATACATGTACTTTGGATAATGATGTCTACCATATTCCAAAGAACTATTCCCATTTTTCAGATGCAAGTTCAGAAAGGTAAAATAAATTGCTGAAAATTAAATCCAATTCCAAGACCAATGTGGTGTTTAAGTCCCAGATGTCCGTGCCTCACCAGCTGCACCACACTGCTCCTGATTTACCATTGCTGTATGGGTAGATGATCTAAATTAGGAATAATCATGATTGGGCTTAAATATGAAATGAAATAATAACTCACTTCTTAACCACCATTCCAAGTCGTGACTTTGCTAAGAAAGAGCTCAGCAGACATTTCTGAAAATAATCTAGATGCAATATTTGGCAAATTAAAACACGTGAATCATTATCACATGAAGATACTGAATCACTGTATGATTAAAATTAATTAAAATTAGAAGAGGCTTAGGAACAAAACTTTAGCTGTGATATGGAGACTTTGCCATGCCTTTGTTTATAGTGACAGTGACAAGCTTATTTCAGAAATGAGTTACAAATTAAAATTTCAGCTGAAATCTTTTATATACATAGAATATTTCAGGTCATAGAATATATCTCCATATTGTTAACTCCTTCAAGGGCAAATGAAATTATCCTCATTTCTTAGGTAAAAAGGTAGGTTCAGTTCAGATAGACATATCTGTATAATGTAACAGAGGTTAGTTACTCTTATTAATTAAAAGGTGACATTGCTGAATGGTTAATACAGTTTGTTTTTAGGAAATGAAAGTTTCAGGATATTATGAGACACTGTGCTAATAGATTTATTGAAGAGAATATATTTTATGTCAGGTACTGTGCTAAATAAATGCCTTATGTTCCATATTTCACTTTCAGAAGATTTCCATAAGACAGATACTGTTATTATCCCAATTTATAAGTGAAGAAACTGAGGCACGGGGACCAAGTAACCAGTACAAGTCACACAAAAGTAGCAAGCACAGAGTCTCGGTGTTTGGATCCATGTCTTTATAGCTCTAATGTCCCTTCTTTAAACACTTGCTATGGCATCCTTGGAAGTTATGGGGATCATTCTAGTATCCCCTTCTGAAAGAGTATAATCAGAAGCTATGAAAACTGTTTGAGTCGTAAAATGGTATGGATTTTCCCATCACTGCTGTTTATAAAGGCCCTTACAATGAGAAAGCAAAGTTCAATATCACTGAGTAGGCCAAGTACGGAAAATGTTCTTTATTGTAATGTGCTCTTAATAAGGTCAGAAGCATCTAAGAAAAGGCAAAGAGCATGTCAATAAACTTTAGTGAGCTTTCTAAGGAGTGGGATGCTTATAAACCAGAAGTGGTGTACTGGCTTTGACTCGGAGGGACCAGCATTCACTAGTAGCTCTTCTCAACCATTTCCTGTTCTGCACACGAAATGGATATGTGTGCAATCCCATGGGTGTGCCCAGATTAACAGGGACAGGAGGGCAGCAGAAAAAACCTTGCAAGAAGTCTTTGTGATTTAACACTACCTCCTTCTTCCCACCTCAGAAAGCAAATCTGAATGTCAGTGGGTGAGATGACAGTTCTGTGGAAAGCCTGAGTCTCTTCTAATTTCTAAAAATGAAGATACTTTTAAAATTTTAGCTCTAATATGAATTGCAGATGAGTTGCATCTTTTGTCACACTGATCACTTTGGACACAAATGTCAGCTTCTGGAGTTGAGAATCACCATAGCATGCCATGTTTATCAGCAAGTTTTTGCTGTTGGTGTGAACATGTGCTTTTGTGAGTGATCACTGACTCCTGCAGACAAATGGTCACTGGGGACCTATGAACCCTTCTGTCTCCCTTATTATAAGTATTAAATATAAAAAGATAAAATTATTGGAGTGGAGAGAGAGAATTTTTTCCCCTGTGATAGAATTATAAATCAATTCGTGTAATGGTAGAATGTAGTTGATTAAATTTTGGGAAGCCAGGATTCTGTTTATGTAGATTTGGAATGAACTATGGTCAGGGACACTGTCCTCTGACATTTGCATTGTCAAAACTCTTGGCATGGTTCCATACCTATGTTTCCATCCTAACTCCTGCTCTGACCTGGCAATCTCAACCTCTTCAGCCTCTGGCCCACACCAGTTACTCCTCCTGTGATGTGATGCTCTTGCTCTCTCCTCTGCCTCTGTCCTTATGAGTTAAATTCTACCCAACCCTCAAGGGGGAGCCCAAATCCTACCTTGACCACAAAACCTTCATAATGTCTCTGATCTGCATTGATCTTTTTTTGGGTAACTTATTGCTCTTGTTCTTTGTAATAAAAAAATAAATAAAAATAAAAACACTTAAATCCACTCTTCTGTGTCACTCTTAGCTGTATGTTGTTTCATTTTGATCCATTCTACTTAAATCCCTCTGGATTCTTATATTGTTCATTCATGTTGTTTATTTATGGGCTGAAAACCTTTTTCTTTTTAATAAGCTTTTTGATATTCAGGAGCTATTAGTGTCTACCTATTAGGTCCCTCTAATTTGCCATCTTCTCTCTGTCTTTCAAATAATTTGAGAGAACCACTTAATGTCTCTATGTAAACACAATTCTGTTCTATACAAATGCATTTCTAAAAGAGAAAAAAATAAAGAGGATTTCTTTTTTTTTAATTTAAAAAAGAATGTTTAAAGTAGGAGGGAAAATGAAGCTGCTTCAAGTTTCCAGGCTAGTTTGAGGGAACAAAATTTCTGTTCTAAACAAAATAACTTTTATACCCCAACTGAATAGATAATTCAAAAGGAGAGAATTGGTTGTCAAGGGTGCTATTGTGGGCAAAGAGAACAGTCATGGTTCCTCATTCAGACTGACAGCCAAGTCAAGTTACCCAGGGTGTACTTTTTCTAAACTCTGCTTTTGTGTTTTGGGTAGGAGGAGAGGAAGAATTGATGAAGAATGAAGAAGTAACAGTGTAGAGAGGCAGCCTATTCATTCCTTCAGGACCAGGAAGATGTTTCTCTCCAACATTAACTTACTTGAGGATCTAGGTCAAGGATCTAGGCCTTTATGGCAGCTCCCAACTCACCAGGTGTGAGAGGGGCAGGCATCTGAGCAGACAGAGCCTGTGATCCTTGGATATATAAAAATCTTTCCAGTTACAGAGCAACTGATGCTTATGCTATTATTAAAAGACTTGTAGAGGGTTGCCGAAATTGAACTCAGGTTGCACTTAGATATGTAAAGAAAAAAATATAGCTTCTGTGTCTTTTACTAGTGGGATCTTGTGTTTGTTGTCTATATGAGCCACCATCCCATTGGGTAGTCAGAAGGAGAAGAAGTCCCAAATTTTTGTCCAATCCAGTAAAATCATTTTAATATAGTAATTTTTAAAAATCTTTTTTAAACCACTGACCATGTTTTGGTACAAGAGCTCAGTCTCTCAGCATCTTGCTCTGCGCCTCAACTAGATATCATCCAGAGACATGATGAGTGGTGTGGGTCCCTGGACCCCTCGTTCTTGACAGCGGAAGACATGGGAGGCTCTCCTGTCCCAGCTGATACTTTCTCTACTGAAAGTGTCACTGTTCTGTGCACAGGTCTACATGTTGCCAAATGCAGTGGTTGATTTTCAGTCCTCGTCTTACTTGACAGGCCAGCGTCCCGTGGCACACCTGATCACTGCTTTCTGGAAGCAGACTTTCCACTTGGCATCCTTGGTTCTTTTATCCCACTGGCTTCTCTTTTGCAGGCTCCTTGCTTATTCTTCCTCTTCCTACAGCTTCAATGCTCTGATGGCTTGCTGACTCTGGAGAGACTGCCCCATTCAAAGATAGTCAATTTCTAGAGACAACTCCTGCAAGCTTACCTTTTATATGCAGATCAACCAATCCTAGCCCAGCCTTCTTCCACCTCAGGGCCACTTTCCACCTCCCTAATCACCCCAGGCTCAGGTACCAGGCAACTAAGGGCAGCCTCTATGCCCCAGGGCCTGGTGAAATTATTCAAACTAGTCAGATCCCAGCCTGTATATCCTACCTCATCTGGTATGGCTTGTGGGAACCACAGAAAATTCATGCTAGCATTTTTCCTGCCTCCTGACTGACCATATGGCCCCTTGAAGTATGTCATTCCCCTTCCTCTTGGGAACTGTAAATCTTTTCAGCGGCAGTCTTCTCTGAATCCAGTGTCCTCTGATTATTCAGGTTGGCCACACCTGAACAATAATAAAACCTGTTTTTAAAATACTGACCTCTAAACACAGAGTGTCCCAGAGCAGTCTTTAGTCTTCTCTGCTTTTCTGTTCCCTCTTTGGATATATCCTCACCCAGTCATGTATTTAATGTCAGCTCTGCAGCAATGGCTCCCAAAATTCAGGTCCCCTTAGCACCCTGTGAAACATGGCACCCACCCCCCACTCGCACCTGCGGACTCCCTCACCTCTGCTCTCTTTATGCTCATCCTGCTTAATTTCTCCTTTTCTACCTGACATGGGTAAGCAACATGAGAACTCCACTGGCAGTCTTAGTTTCTGAAAGATGCTGGATTCACACCCTCTGACTGGGTAGCTCAAGTTCAAGTCTGCCATTCCAATGTCCCAAATCTACCATGTATACTTCTGACATTTTCTCATTGGATTCTCATGACACCAGGATAGAAAGCAACACTGTTCAGGTAAACAAATAGTTTTTCAAGTATTTTCCAAAACCTTTTCCATAGTGAAACTCAGCTGAAATTTTGTATTAAGATCTTAGGTGACAAAAATTTCCATCTGTCTTTTTAAATGTTTTTATAGAAAATATTACTCTGCTCTTAGTCTTTGTTATTACTCATCACTCCCTCTCCCAAGGAAGCCTGGAGTCCTCCAAAATTTCCATTGTTTATAGATAAGGCTTATTCCACATATGGGAACAGATGGCTTACTCTTTATCAGAGCACATCTTTTGCGGAGGGGTAGGTCAGGTACCAGGGATTGAACTCGGGGGCACTCAACCACTGAGCCACATCCCCAGCCCTTTTTTGTATTTTATTTAGAGAAAGGTTCTCACTCAGTTGCTTAGCACCTTGCAGTTGCCAAGGGTGGCTTTGAACTCTGGATCCTTCTGTCTCAGACTCCAGAGCCACTGGGATTATAGGCCTGTATCACCGTGCTGGGCCAGAGCACATCTTAAATATACTACAGGAATTCTAGCAAAAATTGAACTTGTAAGTGCTGGGGTAGCTCATGGTAGAGCACTAGGCTCAGTCATGAGTTGAGCCTAGAATACGTGAGGTTGATCAAAGGGTTCAAACTTTCAGTCATGAATAGGAAAGGTAGCAGAATACAACAGACACTAGTATGGCAATATGTAAATCAATGGATGTGTAATTGATGTGATTCTGCAATCTGTATATGGGCTAAAAATGGGAGTTCATAACCCACTTGAATCAAAGTGTCAAATATGATATATCAAGAACTATGTAATGTTTTGAACAACCAACAATAAAAAAAATAAATAAATGTAAATTAAATTTTAAAAAAAAAAAACTTTCAGTCATGAGTTGAGCCTAGCATGTATGAGGTCCTGGGTTCAAAAAAAAAAGTTTTTAGGATTGGGGTACGTGAGCCTTTGAAATGAAATTTAATTAAATATGAAGTGTTAGTCTTCAATCCTCAAAATAAAATGTGCAAAAGATATCAGTATCTGATTTTATTTAATTTTAGACTAATATATCACTGTGTACCCTGGACCTTTAATGAAACCTGTCATATTCACAATCTGTCACTGTTTTGTAAATTTCCTCTGTCAGCATAACTAGACTCTATGAAAAATGATTTTCTTTCAAGAGGTGAACAGGTGTTTGCATTCATGATATCAAGATCTCAAGAAAAATGTAATTCTTATTCTTCTACCATCTTACTTTAAGAAAAAAAAAGATAGGAATTTGCTCTTTTAAGCAATATGGACCTCTTCAGAATATCACAGTTAAGGGCAGGGAAAGGGGACAATGTTGATCAAAGGGTTTAAACTTTCAGTCATGAGTTTGAGCAAGTTCTGAGGATCTAACATGCGGATGGGTATGGATACTGACCATTAAATATACAGTGTTTACAGAGATCAAATCACTACCCTGTACACCTTAAATATACACTGTTTATACTCTTTAAAGATGACTTTGGTTTTATCTGAGTGAGATAGGGAGCTAGTCACTCCAAGATTTTGAGTGAGGAGAGATGTGCTATATCTTATATTTTTGCAAGATCACTGTGGCTCTTGGGTCCAGGCGAGAGATGTGGCTGTGACCACAGTGGTGGTAATGGAGGTGGTGAGAAGTGGGAGATCCACTTTGAAGGAACAGCCAACAGGATTTCAGGATGGGTATAGCAGGGAGTGTGAGGGAGAGGGAGGTCAAGGATGATTTCCAGCTAGAAGGGGGGAGCTGCCACTCATTGAGGTGGAGAAGGCTATAGGAAGCTTGTTCTTTTATCTTTGGGAGAGGGGTGAGTAGAATGACGACATATCCAGTTTGATGGTTGGTGGGACAAGGGCAGAGGAGCAAAGCTTCTGCCATCCTGAATCCTTACAGTAGCACCCTTAAATATTAGATCTCAGAAACTTATAAAGACATCGGCACCAGGACTCAGCACTCTCCCTTGGAGAATTAACCAGCTCTGGTCTGGCCTGTTGGTAAACAAAGTCCTTTAGAAGCAACCAGGAGAATTCCCAAAGACAGAACTTGCTGGCTGAGAGCTTCCTACTGGCACAAACACTCAGGGATGGGTCTCCTTTCTTGGGGTCACTCCCTTTCTCTCCTGTCTGTCACTTGCTACTGCTGTTAGTTGCTGATTCCTGCCAAAGTTTCCTTGTTTCTTTTCTTTAACCACTGATATACCAAACCCACAGCTTCTCTCTTGTTCACATCCCCCTTTGGTAATAATGGAAAATATGCAAATATTAGACTTGATATTTTTTCTGCAGCATTTGTTTCATTATCTATTTGATCTGATAAGTGAGAACTTTCCTGGGTTGCACTGATGTGTATTTGCACATATAAATAAACTTTATTTACATTTTATAAGAATACATTTGCTAAGAAAAGTGAATTATAGTTTTGGGCGTTTAGACATATAGAGTTGAGTCGGTAGAATAAGGTAAAAAGTGGCCATGGCATTGACGGTAGAAGAGTAGCCAAGTGCTGTCCTCTCATTTTCTCCCTTCCTTCTTTCTCAAGCTCTTTAGCTGTCTGCCTATGATGGCCAATCCTGTTCCTCTGAGCCTCCTTTACATTAGGTGAGATGCAGGTGGCTGCAGGTGGAGGGGAGACTGAGTTCTGTTGGCAGGAAAGGAAGAATATTTCTGAAGTTTAGAGCTCTCAGCCGGCAGTGGGGGTAAACCTGAAGAGCAGGGTCTGGAAATGGTGAGCCCAGACCTGGGCTCTAGAGAGGTAATTTTGGTATCTATATGAGATTGAGCAGAAGAAGAGAGAGCAGAGCCAAACAAGTGGATTAGAAGGTGATCAGAGTTATGTATTCAGGAGAGGTAAAATGCCTGGACTGTCTGAGAGGCCTGGCAGGGAAGGAGGGACCAAAGGAAAGAGGAGGATGTGGTGGTTGGCCAAAGAAGAGATGGCCATGGTGTGAATTGGGTGCCACAAGGAGTGAGAGGCCCGGAGAGATGGTGTGGGCTGGAGGCAAAGGGGTCAGTATGAGTCAGGTGCAGTTCATGGAACCTATCAGAGGCTCACATGGGTGAGCATAAAGTTCCTGGAATTGCCACATAGAAGGCAGATGGAGAAACAAGGAAGCTCAGGGGGATTCAGAAGCTAGAGAAGGATTTGGGAATTCTGGGTATAAATCTAAATCGTGGTGACTGAGGTAGTAAAAGTGGGATATGGGCGGCAGGATTGCTCCTAGGAGATCATCACTCTCTTTCATATCTATTTCCTTCAGAAACGTTTTTGCCAAGGTATGTTTTGTGCTGGAAGAATGATGAAAGATAGTTTTGCTTCTGAGCATGGACTGAATTATTTGTTACTAGAGCGACCACAGCTCAGCCAATTGCTCATGAAATAACCATTACCAGTCATGTACACGCGTGCTTCCCTTGGAATTTTGAGTTTCTTTCAGCAGTTTATTGGATAGATTCATGGCAGAATCTGTGCTAGCACTAAACACTCATGCCCATTAACTAATCCTCCAGGGATCTTTTGGGGTTTGAGAATAACGAAGAGGCAGCACCAGCCCACTCTTTCTAAGACAGATAAAGCAGAAGCCCTTGCTTGGTGCCCCTGTCTCTAGGGTGCTTGGCTCTTAATTTCCTGTCAGATCCCTCCAGTCACTTTAGCTTAATCACGTAAGTCTGGTTTGGTGGCTTAGGTTGTAAAGGGTTTCAGATAGATAGATCTCTTCTCAGTAGAATTTTAATAATAAAATTTGCTGTTTGACAGACTCATTATCCAGATTTTTTTTTAAAATATGCCAAGGCATAGTGCTCAGTTCCCACTGTTTTTATTGGGCAGATCATTAGCAAGATTTTCAGATACCTTGCTGCTGCATGAGTAATTAAGGTATTTGATAACCTGAGCACTGCTCTATACCTGCATCTAGCAATTCTTGTAAAGGCAGTGGCTTGTAATTCATTGCTTTGATTTAAAAAATGTGACTTTTTTTTATTATTCTTGAAAAAGGGTGTAATAACATTTACAGAAGCAAGAAGCCAATGCTGGAATTGATCCGACTAGCTTTTCCCTTCTTGAAGAGTTGCTGCTCAGCTCTCCTGTGAGCTGGGAGAAACCTTCCTGCCCCACAAGGCCTGTGCTCCAGGTGTCCCACTGCCGCTTCTGAGATTGAAATCAATCACTGGATTGTGATTCTGATAACATGGCTCTACAGGGCAATTACTGTGAAACACTCCACATGCATAGAATGTGTCGAAAGGGATTACTTGTGGAAATAGATTTGGGAGACAATTTTATATATTCAGTTGGCATTAGTCAATTTTTTTTCTTTGATCAAACCAGGAAAAAATGTCATTTGTAAGATTTTTCTTAAGTAGAAAATTTTATATTAGTATATACATTTGCGTAGTGGAAATTTTTTCACAACTTAAGTTAAAAATATAATTTTTTAAGTAAAACCACTTAGGGTAGCAGTATGGAGAGTATTCAAAAGACTGGGAATGAACTACCAACTATCATATAACCCAGCTATCCCATTCCTTGGTATTTATACTGAAGAACTAAAACCAGCATGCTGTAGTGATGCAGGCAAATCAATGTTTATAGCAGCACAACTCAAAATAACCAAGTTATGGAACCAGCCCAGGTACCTGTCAACAGATGAATAGATTAAGAAAATATGGTATATATATACACAATGGAGTTTTAATCGACCATAAAGAAGAATGAAATTATGGCATTTGCTGGTATATGGGTGGAACTGGAGAACAACATACTAAGTTAGATAAACCAGTCAGAAAGTCAAGGGTCCAATTTTTTTTCTCATATATGGAAGCTAGAGCAAAAGAAGGAATGAAAGCAGGGTGGCTGAGGGGATCCCTTGAAAATAGAAGGAGTTTGGTGCAGTAGAGGAAGGGGATTGAGGGGGAGGGAGAAAGGACATGAAAAGGGAGGAACAGTAGCATGAAATTGACCAAATCACACTATGAACATATGTGAATATACCACAGTGAATTCCACCTATGTGTATATCTATATACAGTTCCAATTACAAAACAATAAATAAATAGAAGGAATACCAGCAGAGTGGAGGGAGGGGAATGGGGGAAAGAAGAAGGGAAGGAAAGAGGAAGAACTGGGACTGAAATGGAACAAATTATGTTCTATGCATATATGATTATAATGTATAATTATAATGAACTAGTAAAAACACTTTTAATGTGACTTTTCCTAAACAAACAAACTGATATACCTTACCCTGTTAATTATTTTACAAATGCATGTTTTTTTTGTTTTGTTTTGTTTTTTGGCTTTTCAACTGGGCTGTGGTCTCGTGCCGATAAAGCAGATTTCTTCTGCCATTTGTATTTTCATAATTTCCATTATAGTATTAGGCCTAAAACATACTATTTCACAGAAAAGTTGTTTAAACTAAAACTCAAGTGTAGTGAAAAATTCACATTTTATACTTTTTAAAACTTGGATTTCATTTATATCTAGAGGAAATTTTAGCACTTAACCACCTTATATTTCTGACGTGCTTTTGTGCATGCCCATATTTGTATTGGGTGTGTCAGGGTTATTCTGTGATATTTGAAGAACAGTACTTGATCCTTAGAATTCAGTTGGTGCATTTGTGGGGGGGGGGTGTACCATGGATTGAACTCAGGGGTGTTTAACCACTGAGTCATATCCCAACCCTTTTAAATTTTTTATTTAGAGACAGGGTCTCTCTGAGTTGCTTACGGTCTCACTAAATTGCTGAGGCTGACTTTGAACTTGTGATTATCCTGCCTTGACCTCCCCAGCCATTGGGATTATAAGTGTGCACCACTGTGCCCAGTTTAAAAAGATTTTTACTAATTAATGTTTAAGAAATAGTTGTCTTGCAACAGGATTGTGTTTCTGTGGCTTTACAGACACAATGCTGTTTGCATACTTTCACTTGTGTCATAATGATGGTGTCATTAGTTGCCCTTTATTCCTTATAACTTGGAAGATAAATTTGAGGGACCGAAGTTGAATACTTTGTTTTTTGTTTCTCAAAGGTCTCATCAGAAAATTGAAGACGCCGAAGAAAGCAGTGATGAGATTCTTGCTCGTCTAACCTCTGCGGTAAGGCCATGCAATTTCCCTGTCTAGGGGTGCAGAAGTAATGAGGCTGGGTCTTCCAAGGAAGCCTGTTTGGGTGGTGGTGTAGAGAGAGATTTGCCCTGTGGCTGCTCTTCATTGTAGGAGGCCCAAGGCATGGCAGAGAGAAAGTGGCTTTGATTTTCTGTGCCCTGATGCAAACGCTTTTGCAAGATTGCAGATATCCCTAGTGGAAAGTTCCTGCAGTCTTCGTGGAGGCGTAGTATCTGATTGTTTAAATCCAGTATGATTTAACCTAGGAAAAATTGTGATCTGCTGCACAGTACAAAAGACTTTCTGTTTTATTATGGAAAAAACACTTTAGGTAACAAAAGGACAGAATGTTGGTTTTTATTGGTTAGTTGGTTGGTTGGTTGGTTAGTTTTTGTCTTTGTATTTTTGCAGTACTGTGATTTGAACCCAGGGCCTCCCACTTGCGAGGCAAACACTCTACCACTGAGCAACATCCTCAGCCAGGACATTGGTTTTTAATGTACTGTACTACACCATTGTCATTGTGGTTATTTTTTTAAAATTATTTTTTATTTTTTTATTTTTTATTTGTTTCAATTAGTTACACATGACAGTACAATGTCATTGTGGTTATTAAAGCCACTGATTGAACTTGGTAACAGCATTGCTGGTTGAAGGAGAGTTCGAGCCTTTCTTCATAGCAAAAGTTGGCTGAGGTCATTAATCATCAAACTTTTTTTTGACAGGCTCTAGCAGTACCGTGTTACAAAATCTTACCCATTGACCTGGCTATTTGGAAGCTTTTCTACACTTCCCAAAGATTCTTTAGTTCTGCTTGAATTCCACAAATAAAACGATTATTGCATAAAATCACGCTTGATTGGGTTATATGTATGGATGGAACTATCTGCACAGTGTTATGCACCAGTTTTATCACCTGGGCATAGCTTGAAGAATGAAAGTTGTCTGTCCTACTCTTTTGGCATGCAGCTTAGGAAAGTAATTTTTTATTAGGTATAGTGATGGGTGGTATAAAATGTCACATGAAATGAAATATTGACAGCATGTTATGAAAAAAATATTTAGCATGGCTTTTATTGTTTAAAATATGGACCAAAATGGAGGAGTGCCTATTGTAAACAAAATAATAATTGGCATCTTAAAAAAATCACTCACTCTGGGTCAGATACCATGTTACATACCATATGTATGTATGTGTACATGTACATACACATGTGTATACATTCTGCTAAATTGCACCACAGTTCTATGAAGTAGCTGGTATTACTTCTGTTTTGCAGATATGAGATCTTTTAGAGGTTAAGTAATTTCACCCAGCTTGAAAGGAACAAAACCCGAATCTGAGCTCAGAATGTTTTCTCTCCTAATCAGGTTCTCTCAAATGTCATTTCTCATTTTTTCATAATATGGAACATTTATTTCAGAAATGGTAAAGATATGTAAGATTTGGTCCCTACAGCCATACCAAAGAGGCAAGACAGGTAGATTAGAAAATTGACACAGGATATGGTTGGAAACTGAATACCGAAGAAAGTGATGTCTAGATTTTAAATGCAAGAACAGTCGAAGAGAGCACCATTGAGGTGACTGTACCACCACTGAAGACAGCAGAGCTTTGAGCAGGTGATGATCTGGGAGATTTCTTCTAGCTTCAGGACTTACTGTGGGCAGGTGTGAGAAAAAGAAAGTGCAGTGGGAAAATAGTACACTCACCTGATTAGAGGAGAAGGCATTAGTTAAAAAATGAAAGATTTTTTTTAACAACATATTAATTTGATGAAGTGAATGTTTAAGAAAGAAGAAAGTTGGAAGAAGGGAGACAGTTGGAGATTGAGGAAAGCCTAGGTTATGGTAGATTTTGTGGAAATCAAAAGAAAGACAAGTTCAATAAGGAACATAAAGAATTCTTAAAAATCAGTAGGACCGGGTAAAGGTAGAAGGGGAGTCAGAAGACTAAAGTTCCAGATTCTTGTGCATGGACACACAATGATGCTTCTAAGAAGTTGAGTAAAGTATGTGAAAAGGGAGATGATTTGGGGGTACATACTGATGTTTGTGGAGATAAGAACATACAAGTATTCAGGGAAAACCAGAAGACATGAGTCTGGTGTTCATGGAGGTCAGGGCTAAGTCCTTTGAAGCAGACAGAGACGTCACAAATGCAAGAGCAGAGTAGAAAAAGGAGTCTAGGGAAGACCCACAGTGAGAGATCACCAGGGAGAGGAGAGGACAGGGAGAGGAACAACTGGGTGGTTTTTACCCTGGAAATCAAGTTCAAAAGAATTCACTATGAATTTAGTTGAAGTAACCTAACTGGGAAAATACTCAAGCTGAAAGACTAAATAAATCAAGGTAAAATATAAGAGTGGCATTTTTGAATAAAAGGACAGTTTCATCTTTTCAAAGGATGCTTGCTTAGCCTAGAAGAGAAAAAACAAAACAAAACAAAAAAAAACTGTTCTGAGATAGAAGATCTTGATTTTTGTTTTTTTCCTAATAGTGTGACCTTGGTCAAGTTGAGCCGTTGGGCTAAACCATCTCTAAGGTTTCTCCAAGTTCTAAAATTCCACTGGTCATTCTGTTAGCTTTTATTAAGGGACTGTTGTGCTAGGTTCACCTCTTCAGAATGTGGTAGCACCTGTTGGCACTGGTAGATACATTTTAAGCTACCCAGGTGCTAACTGCCTGCAACAAGGGAGATGTTTACATGCATCACCCAAGTTAACCATTCTCCTCTACTATGACCCTCACAGGTGGTAAAGGAGTAAAAGCAAAAGTCACGTTTGTAATGTAGAGTTGTCGATGTGCTCTCTGAGGGTGTGTGTTTTGGGGTCAGTTGAAAGGGGCAGTGGTTTCCAGTGGTACAGTTAGCTCTGCCCTCTTGCAGATGCACCTTTTTTTATTTCAAATTTGGGAGTTTTTGTATACCTGTCTCTTGAAACAAAACAACATAAACAAACAAACAAAAAAGAATCCTTATTTCTTTAATCCCAATAGTTTATTTCCTAGTTCTTCTCTTGGGTTTATCAGCAGGAAAGATCCTGTAATCTATAAAAAAAAAAAAATACCTGAAATTCTACTCTGTGAGACAATTCTAGTGAATTTTCATATTGAAGAAACATGAGGAATAGAGCATGAGTAGAAATAAAAGTGCCTTTATAATTCCTTCTGATTTAGAATTATCAACTTTATATAAAGCATGAAATTAAAATGGTCCAGTCATATATCTAGTAATTTTTTAGGGAATGGTAACCTTTCCAAGTACCTGACATACAAAAACTTAAATAATTAATTCTGTGGGAAGTTTTCAGCTTAAGAAAGGACAGGATGTAATGAACCCTTGCCTTTATGTGAAGTCTTCACAGATGCTCTGGCGATTGTTATCTGGGATCAATCTGTTTCCCTGTTGCACATATGATTTATACCTTAGCCTCTTTATAATATCTTCTGGCTTTTTTGATAGCTTGAAACCCCTTTTCTTTTTTACTTGACTCTGAGTCTCTGGAGGACCAATAAAACTGGTCAGCTGAGAAAGTCCCTTGAGTCCCTCAGCCTATTAGTTTCCATCTTTGAAGTTCTGAGCATAATCTTAATTTTAAACTTGCTTCTTCCAGTGTTCATGACAAATAGAGTATTCAGAATTGATGAGGCAACTTTTATATATTCATATTATAACCTAGGGTTCTGCTTGTCAAAACTAAACACAGGGAAAATTTTATGGTGCATTATGGATTGTTTCAAAGCCATAGCTGTTGTTTTAATCAGGTTTTTTTTTTTCGGTGACTAAATGATCTGACCAGAACAAATTTTAGGAGAGGAAAAGTTTATCTGGGGGCTCACAGTTTCAGAGGTCTCAATCTATAGACAGCAGGCTTTATTCCTCAGGGCTCAAGGTGAGGGTGAACATCATAACACAAGAGTGTGGCAGAGGGTGATCAGAAAGCAGAGAGAGAGAAAAAAAACCACTCCATTTTCCAGATACAAAAGATATACCCCATAACCATACCCCCAATGAGCCACTTCCTCCAACCACACCCCTCCTCTGCCTCCAGTCACCACTCAGTTAATCCCATCAGGAATTAATCAATTCATTGGATTAAGGCTATAACCCAATCATTTCTCCTCCAAACCTTCTTGCATTGTCTCATTTGTGAGATTTTGGGGGACACCTCATATCCAAACCAAAGCATCTCTTAAGGATGTAAATTTAAAAAACAAGGTGAATATTGAGGCATTGATAAGAATTGAGAAGTTATTTGGGAAGTGTCCAAAAATAGGTAATATAAACATGGACATCCTTAAAAAGGAGTAAAAACCAATTCTAGACTTCATTCTCTATGTACTTAAGACCAACACCCAAAGCAAAACCTATTAGTTATTTCTGTTTCTAATGGCTACCTTTTCACGATGGAAATTGTGGAGAGAGAGAAATACAGACATCTTAATCTGGGCTTGAGTAAAACTTGTGATTTTTATTCCTGGTTTAATTGTGAAACTCCTGCAGTGATGTGCGTTCAGCTCAACTGCGAAATGTGTATGTTGGATTCCTATTTGGTTGGATGGCAACACATCACTGATGAATGGGTGGTAGCACACAGTGTCCTCTATGCTGCTTGGTCCAGCAAAATCAGCCCTCTTGAGAAGACCACCTGAGAAGACAATTTGAATGCTGAAACCCAGCCTTGGTGCTGGCAGGGAGTCTATGCCCATATCTTGAGAGAGGAATTAAAATGACAAAAGGGGAATTCAGAATTTAAGAAGAGAGCTCAATGTGGATATGAGCAATATTGAATACTCCTGGACCATGTGACAGGCACTCTCACCCCCTGCATTCCTCCTCAGAGCTGACTCAGTCTATCCTTTTCATCCATTTAGATTTCTTTAGTTGTGTGGTTCTGCTCTATCCCTGTGCTCATTTTACTCAGTTCACCTGGCTTGAACGTAGAACTGCATCCTCTGATGCGTATATTGGTATTTTTTCAAATTCCTTCTCATAGAGTCTTGAGGTACAAAGCATTGCTCCTCTGAGAAATAGCACAGAGCTAGAATCTTGTCAGTTGAACCCAAGTTATAAAAGAGATGGCTGCTATCAGTTTGAAAAGATCTGAAAGGAGCTATAGCCCCAAGAAGCACAAACCTATGCTAGGATATAGAACTTTAGGTGAAATAGAGAATAAGGAATCTGCTATAGATTTTATTTTTTCATCTCTCTAGGGAAAAAAAAAGGTGGCTATAATTAACTGCTGTACAATGTCAACTTCACAAAAGCATTTTTCACTGCTTGGTGTCTAAAGAATGTGACAAAGTTCCATCTGTTTCACATCAACCGTGAACTTGTTCTTTCAGATTTTCTAGCATCCTTTTTTACAAAAGTCATGTTCTCACTTTCCCCCATTTGGGATCCTGCTTGTAGATAAACTGGTCTGGTTGTGGTCTTATTAACAAGACCTGCACTCAACTGGGGCCTCTGATTCTCCTTTCATGCCTTCTTTTCCTTAAGAGTTCTCTTGAGCAGTACTTGTTACAGAACCACCAGGAGGCAGTCTTAATGAGAACAGTTGTCCCGCCAGCAGAAGCATGAGACTATGAAATTCAAAGACCTAAACTTTTAAAGATTCTCTCTTCTCAGCAACAGAGCCTGTTCTCCTATTTTCCTTTTACTCATTTAAAGCTCCTTTCCCATTTGCCACAACTCATCTTTCATCTGAAACTTCAGTCGTTTTCTTTGAGCTGCATCTGCCACGGGGGTCTATTTATACCCTTCCTTAGTGCATGAAGGAGTTAAAGTGGCTAGGAGTCCTTCAGTCAGTTCTTCTTGATGACTCAACAATTTGGATTCGATACACTGAGTAAATTCCTCTTTGAGTGGTAGTATCTGAAGATAGCAGTGACAGCTTTTTAAGTTGGAAACTATCATATTGATACTCGTTCAAGAAGCAGAAATAGCATGGGATTTGGATTTCAATGAACCTTTAAAATCATAGGCTACTGGAGGCTCATTTAAGGGACTGGTTGCCAAGTTAGCAAGGTCTGAGTAATGTTGGGTGAGTGGAAGCGGGAGAATCTGTCACAATGAGTACGTGAGAAGCACAATCAAGTGATAATTTTTTTCAAAACCATATTAAAATGGGTTTTAAAAACACAAACACTTAGTTTCCACTCAGTACTCCCTTTATTGTCTGTCTGCCTCTTCCTTTATGGAGTATTGAGAAATGGAGTGTAGTTAATTTCCTCCCCTCAGTCTCTCATAGACCTGAGCAGGCTTGTCTCTTCAGAGGAAAAAAACTAAGTTACTCCCCCAGGGAATGACTAACCTGTCAGGCTGCCTCAGGATCACAAACATCTTGTTACCTTTTATTTCTTATCTATGGGGAAAGTAAAATTCCTACCTAGAATCCTTAGTCCGGCTATATCCGTTTCAGTGACTTAAGAGATGATATATGATTTGGGGAAGGGCCAGGTAGACCGAGTTCTGAGAGGAGGCATCAAGCAAGGCCTAAGAAATCAAATCTGTTTTGAGGTTTGTTTTAAATGAGCCAGTGCAGTTGTAGCACATCCCTTGTGTAGGCTGCTTGTTTCATTTGTTTTTAGGGAGCTGCAGGGCTTGCTACTCCCTACCCTGTTTGTGCTTTGGTGCTGCCCTTACCTGGCTACCATGTCAGAGGGCCATGGGTTGTGGGCTGCCAGTCTCTGGGTCTCTAGGACCATACAGAGAGCAGGTTTAAAAAGCTCCTGCAGTTCCCCTTAGTTGGGATCTGACAGTTAACACTTTACAAATCTGTGGCTGTTGATACCTGAACAGATCACTGAACAGTATACTGCCATCCCTTATTAATAAAAAATGTTATATGCTCAATGTTTCTTTCCCATCAAAATTGTTTTTATCATCCTGGGAATAGATCCACAAATACCATAAAATACAAGTGTATATATATATATATATATATACACATACCTTTTTAAAATAATTACTAAGTCATCATCTCTAATTCCAAAGAAACTATCCGAGCCTACCCAGATTATGTGGTGATCTAATGGAACCCTAGCTCTGAGAATTTGGTTTTGGGGAACAGCTTAATATATGCTGTTTCACCTACCAAAATGAGGCTATGTGAGGACCTTTATTTTAAAGCATTTGTTTGGGACTTGGGGGTTTAGCCCAGTATTAGTTGTGCTAAGTAAGATTGAAGCTCTGGGTTTTAGCCCCAGCATAAAAAATAAATAGTAAAAAGTAAATAAAATATCTATTCAGAAAGGTGAGTGGAGACCATTCAAGAGTATCTCAGTGAGTCCCTCAGAGATAGAGGAAGAGCCCTATGGGTTTTTTGTTTGTTTGTTTGTTTGTTTGTTTGTTTTTTTGTGTGTGTACATGAATATTATAGTATTGGGTATTTGTTCCCAAGATGAAGAAAACCACTTTGATATGCAATACACATAGAAAGTAGGAACTTTTTTAATTGGCAAGGAACAGAAATATACCATTCAACCGTAAGTCTGGATATTGACATCACAAGTTTGCAAAGTTACTATGAAATCCTCTCTGAGGGAAGCCAAAGGAATTATAAAAGAACAACCATGAACATTTCATATTGAGCCACTTCTGTGTGTATTTGTTTAAAATAGGATTTATTATGTCTATCTTAGATGAAAGTAATTTTGCACACTTAAGTCACTGTTATAGCCATAATTGGACAAGGACCAAGGGGCATATAAAAAGGGACAATTTTTGAGCTTTTGTTTTTGTTGTTGTTTTGGGTGATGATAGAATTAGGTAAATTTTAAATTAGTTTCTGTTGTTTCATATTGCTGTACAAATTAGGATATAATGACATGTTATGTAAATACTAGGTAGAAATAGCATGCATTCTTTCCTGTATTCGTGAAGGTCAAAGTAAATCTGATGGTTATCAACACTGTTGATCTTGCTTTGCAGCTTCTTTCACATTCATCTGATACTTGGCTTGTTTAAGTTGAATGTCAACACTTCATAATTTTTTAATCAAAAAATGCCCCAAATGAAGCTCTTCAGAAGCAATCCATTATTAACACTGAAGGATTTATTATTTTCTAGGTTATTTTTCTTGTGTGCATATTTATTTTAAACACAAAACCCCCAAACCTTTGATTTTGTAGTCTTTCGTTTTTACTGTGTTTCCAGGGCTAATATTAGTATTACCTAGAGCATTTACAGTGGTGCTGAGTATCCCATTTCATGGATTTAGCATGTCCTCTATATTTAAACTTTGTGGTTATTTTCAATCTTTTTCTGTTAAAAACACACAAAGATGAACTTCTATATGGGAAAATCTTTTAGGGAAATAATTCACAGGTGTTAATGTATTAGCCTACTGTCGACTTATGAAGACCAAGTGAGAAATGTGTAAGAGGCTGACAGAAGTTGGTGGTTGGTGCATTTTGACCTTGTCCAGGTGTTCTGTTGATGCCTTCTGTGCGCTGTCACACAGTCTTACATCACAGCATAAATTATCCACTTGGAGAGATGAAGCATTTACAACAGGCTGTATTAAAGATTTAATTAAGCATGCATATGAATTTTAAAAAACAATAGAGGGTTGAAAAGGGTAGTCTTCTTTTTATTATCACTTAGAAAACTTGGTATTCATTGAATGGGCCTCAACAGGTTGGGTTTGGAGTTTGATTCTGGAATTCTCTCCTTATTTGAGGCTTTTCATGAAATGATGCCTATCAAAAGGTATATCAAAAGCATTTTGGTTTTTAACCTATTAGAAATCTTTAAGTACTGGTAAGCATGTCTGCATATCTGTCTGATTTAGCAGTTTGGAAGTTCATCGAGCTGGTTTTCAGGTTTTCTGGGTCTACTGCGTGAACTCAGAGAAAAAAAAAACAAAAAAGAATATGGCGTGGTCCATGTCTTCAAGTGGCTTGCTGTTTACCAGTGAGTAGCTATAATCAAAGGTAGTGTAATGTCAGTTTCCTGTAGTGAGTACAATGTGCTGTGAAGGTCAAAAGAAAAAGTCATGGTGCTCAGAGGTTTAAGATACGTCCCATGGAGGGAGGAGCCTTGGATGTATGTTGGACATAAGGGACAGTGAGAGTGAACAGAGAATAGCATTCTAATTAGAAAGAACAGCATGAACAAAAAGCCAGAGATGGGTAGGTTTAAGGAATGAGTATCATTTCTATGTGGCAGGAGTGTGCAGTTCATAAGTGGCAATAATAAAGAATCTCCTTTGTGAGGTGGGCAGGGTGAATTGTCTCACATCTATAATTGCAGAGGGAGGGGTTGAGATTTGATTAGGTAGACAGAAATAGCCACTGAAGCACCTGAGAGGATTGGGATGTGCTGTAAGGAGCTTTACCTGGTGACATCCTCGTTGGATGGATTGGAATGCGGAGGGAGAATCAGACTGTTAAGTGAACCCAGGAGACCCCGTTAGCACTCGGGGTTTCATTAAGCTCAAATCAGTTGAGCAGAGAGCTAACTGTACAGTACCTCCATGCTGCAAGTACTACATAGTATACCTCAGTAATTAGCATAAGGCACTGTTACAGTTTAGTGGAATTTTTGAAGTTTTGAGAACATCAAGGCTGGTCCCTTTGAAAGAAAGACAGCAGGGAAGGAAGGCTTCAAAGGTCTCCTTCTCTATTCACTTATATTACAGATAGAATAGGAAGACCCATGGCAAAACTATTTCTCAAAGGAAACCCCCGAATCCCATTTGCTTTTCTGAGCAAGAGGGAATCGATTTGTCAGGTAATGATAGTGTGGACTGTAAATTCACGCATGTTTTTCACATTTGCCCTCCTTCCCATGCCTTGTGTTTCTTACCTAAGCCAAGAGAGGAGGGTGGGGAAGCACTCTGAAGGCAGAAGTATATGTGGGGAATGTGCCTTTTTTTTTTTTCCTTTCAAACTTTAATTTTGTACTGCATCAGATACTGCTCACAGATGCTGTTTCCTCAATGAGTTTTTTTTAAATAATTCAGTTAGGCAGATAGATATTCCTGATATTTGAGATTAAACCCAAAGACGACAGTTACTGGAAGATCTGTTTAGGGTGGAAGAAAAACATTCTCAGAGATAAAATAAGGAAAAAAAGGCAAAGGTTAAGATATAAATAACAACTAAAATGTTGTTTGCACTCATATGTGTCTGTTTTTACCATAAAACCAACTATATATAGTCAGCCAGCCCTCTACATCCTCAGGTTCCACATTCAACCAACTTCAGACTGAAAATATTTGGAAAAAATTGGATTTGTAATGAATGGGTACAGAATTTTTTTTCACATCATTATTCTCTAGGTAATACCATATAATAATTACTTATATAGCATTTATACTATAGTAGGTATTATAAATAGTCTAGATATGATTCAAAGCATATGAGAGGATATATCTGGGTTTATCCAAATACCACAGCATTTTATTTAAGGGACTTGAGCATCTGAGAATTTTGGTATTCTTGGGGGTCCTGGAACCAATTCCTCACAGATATAGGGGGAGAATTCTAAATAGCTTATTAAATGAGCTGGATTTGATAAGATACAAGCAGAAAAATCCTTTAATTTTTCTCACCACTGTTCTCTCCAATCAGCTCTGAGTGTCTCATTCCACCCCTGGATGAAGCTTTGGGTAGATCTATAGCTTTCCTTGGCTTTCACAGATCAATCCGTTCATTTAGATACGAGAAGTCCAGTTGAGTCCAACATCAGAGTTTTAGTCTGTGCGGTCCAGAGCATCTCCTTCCTCCTAATCTAAGCCTGGGTTGACATTCTCATCTTGTTTCCTGCTTTTCCTTCTCTGCCCTTCCTCTTCCTCTACCCCCAGCACTACCCCAGTGAGGGTTTGAGAGGCTAGAAGGAAGAGATCAAGTCAGTAAAGGTCTTTCTTGACTGCTACAGTTTTGTGATCTGGTATCAGGGTTCTCTGTGCAAGAGCTGTAGAAATCTATTTTTTTTCTACATGGGGTCATCCTGTGACTTGGCTGGATACTCCCGTTCCTTTGGAGCCATCAGTTGCAGTTCCAAGAACTCAGTCGTTTCTCTTCTTCTGAAACTTTAAGACTGTTCCTTTAGCCTCTGGCTTGTGCCTATAGTTTCCTTCTATTGGAGGAACCCCACCTTTCCAGGAGTCTTGTTTTCAAAATGACCTACACCCAACTCCCTTCTCATACAAAGGAAACATGAAAGCATTATTGTCCTGCCCAATTCTGGAGGAGCAGGCCATCCCAGCACAGCACAGCACAGCTCTTTCTTTGTTCCTTTCTTTGCCTCTCTTTGCCCCTTTTTGTTAATCCTCTTATTTTTTTTTTTGTTGTTTTTAATGGCAGCAGTCCCTTTGTCTCATTAACTCCAGAGACAAATGCTAGATAATTCAAGTGATCAAGCCCCGCCACCACTTGATTCAGTGTGTATGTGTCCCCCTGCACTTATGCAACCAACTGTCCCTGCAGCACTGCAACAACTCCCTTTAAACAAGTGATCTTTGTTAATTCCTCTGGGATAATCTTCAAGCCTCCCCAATATTTCCTTGAAATGAAGTGGGTGAGTGGTGCTGAAAGGAGAATTTTGCTGCTTCAAGGGATAATGGAATCAGGCAGAGATGCACCTAGCCCTGGCCTCTAGTTCTGAGCAGTTTTCTCCAATTGTTCTTGGTTTGGTGATTCAGCAGAAATGCTAAGACCACAGGACAAATCTCATTTAATATAATGTTACCTATAGCATGAAGGTGAAACTATGCCTAAGAATATATTATAGCTTAGCAGGTAACAGAAACTTTTTCAAGCTTAATAGATTCTATGCTAATCATAGAAAAATTAAACCAGCATTTTAATTTGATTTGAATTTGGGTTAGAGGAAATACTAAGGAATAAATCTTAATAAAGCATCTTCTAAAGGAAGGGCTTAAACATATTAATACTTAATTTACAAAACAAAACTGTATATTGGAAGTCAGGCCAAAAG
This sequence comes from Marmota marmota marmota, assembly GCF_001458135.2. Lineage (NCBI taxonomy): Eukaryota > Metazoa > Chordata > Mammalia > Rodentia > Sciuridae > Marmota > Marmota marmota. The sequence goes on along the minus strand of NW_025999905.1, from coordinate 13,923,779 downwards.
ATTTACAGAAGATTTTTAAAATATAGCGGCTTAGGTTGTAGCTCAGTGGTAGAATACATGTTTAGCATGCATGAGGCCCTGGATTCGACCCTCAACACCAGTAAAAGAAAAAAGAAAGAAAAATATCATAAAACCCTTTGACAAACTTACGAGGTTTTTTTTTACTTATGCAACCAAACTTTGTTCTTTAAAACAAAAGAGTCTGTGGATCTTTGGAGATTATATTAGTTCAAGCTTCAGTGGTCTATGGAAGAGTATGAGGAGGCCAGGTAGCTGAGTAAGAACCTACAAACACATGAAAGAGGTATGATGTATAAATAGGAACTCAGTTTATTCTGGGTCATGTTTATGTAAATTACAAAACGTTTTTAAGAGCTTATCTGCACAAGTTGCCATAGGTCAGATATATAAGGCAATATGTGGATACTTAAGGCAGTGAATACATGGAAGACATTTAGAACAATGTCCTGGCACATAGTAAGTGTCACAAAAGTGTGCAATTTATTGTTTTGTTATTTTATATTCTGTACTGTGTGTAGGAGATTATGGAACTGAACAGGGTGATCTTTACATTACTTCTAGCTGCCATCCAGTGCTACCAATATTTTTCCTAAAACTAAAAACATTAACATGAATGGTAGATATTTTAATAATCTGATTAATAAATAAGTTTTTATAGTTTATATCAGCTATTCAGCACACACTGTGTACAGGATTAATTCATTGAACACTGGGACTATGGGTGATTTTCACCCTTCTACTTTTATACATTTTCCAAATTTTGAAAAGAAGCATATATGACTATAAGTAAATAATACAATAAAACAACAAAAAGTGGTTTTGCTTAAAAACGTTCATATAAATTGCAATACGTTTTTCAGATCATGCATACTATGTGGTGGTGATGAGACAAAAATGAAAATTACAAAAAAATCTTGATTATTATGGTTAGCACCATGCAGAAATTGAAATGCAGGCTTTATCTCAATGAAGGAAGGGAAAGAACATTTTAGATAGACTCATAAAGGTAGGAAGACATCTCAAGGGGTAGAAATGGCTGCAAATGAATAATCTAAGATGAACTTGGGGGTCCTGGTTGAGGCTTGAGGGTAGAGTAACAAAAAGTTGGGAAGGGAAAGCAAGAGAGTTTGGTGGATTTTGTAAAGAGTTTATAAGGATTTTATAGCAGGCAAACTATGTTCTAGAACTGGTCTCTCTTACCAAGTTACTTACTGTAAGACCCTTAAAAGGTCTGGAGAGCTAAATTCCTAGGATGTCTCTGAGGAAGTGTGTTATCATTCTTGGGTGGATACAAGGGTCCCCAAAGATAAATCCCCTACTCAGTATCTGTGAATATTATGTGAGAAAGCAAAAGGTATTTTGTATATACAACAAAGTTGGGTTGTCTACATCTACACAGTCTAATCACATAAACCGTTAAAAACACAGAACTTGCCCTTGTGGGAGTCAATAAGAAATGACAGAAGAGAAGAGAATTCCAAGCCTGAGAGGATTCAATTGCTAGCACTAAAATGTAGGTCCTAGTGTGTAAGAACCAGAAAGAGGACTATAGAACTAAGGGCGGCTTGCAGGTGACAACCAGCGAGGAGACAGGACCTTCAGCACTAGATTCTGCCAATGTCCTGAAGGAACTTGGAAGTATATACTCCCCTAGAGCCACCAGTAGGAATACAATCCTGTGGATACCTTGATGTTGGCCTTTGAAAACTCTAAGCAGACCACCCAGTGGAGCCTGGACTTCTGATCCATACAATATGAGATAATAAGAGCTGTCATGTTAAACAGTTAAATGGGTGCTTATCTGCTATGGCAGAGATACAAATCAATATATATTCCTTATTGAACATGCCCATAATCCCTTGATTCATAATAGTCTTTTCCCTTGAATGTCAAAAGCTGCCAGGCCACAGCTAGTTAAATTGATGATACCTATGACGTTTCAAAGTGAAATCTGCAACTAAAGTCTATCCTTAATTTATTTATGAAAGCTTCAGTTTTCTGTGGAAATATGTTTATTTTTAAAGTGAACTCTGAAAATATAAGCACTTGAAGCACTGTCTACAACTTTTTAATGAAATGTTTCAGCCTCAGAACTAGACTCTATTTGCAAATTTTATGCTAGTTGCAGTGTGTGTGGGCTGGTAGATAGAACATAATGGGTTGAGGTTGTACTGATTGTCAAGGGTTTGCAGTTTAGGTGGGAAGAGGAAGATTAAGCATTTCAAATATAAAAGCAAATAAGGGCGGGATATGTTCCTTCTATTATAGTCTATTGTTTAGCTCAGAGATACTAATTATAATAATGTGTTGGTGACAGTGAAGCTAACACACACACACGCACACACACACACACTTACTCCATGCCCAGCACCGTTCCAGAGGCTTTATACATATCAACTTATTTAAATCTCATAGTCCTATGAAGTAGAGGACTATGGCTCTCCCCACCAACTGGAATCCTACAGCATCTCTCAAGGCATAAAATAAGTGGAGATTTCCTACTTCTCTTTTAGACTTTTGGATCTCAAGTTCTGAATCTTGCTCTTCTAAGAAGCCCTTGCATGTCAGCAATTTCTGTAGACTTTGCAGTTGGGAAGGGTCTTAGTTGACTTGGGTTTATCCCAATGAGTGTTTCTGATGTAACATCCTTAAAAAGTTCTCCAGAAACTTCTTCCTACAGATGGAAGACCCCATCCACAGAAGATAACTGGTGATGGGGTTAGATTATTGCTATGAATGTCTCCAAAAAGTACAGTGACCAAGAAAGGACATTTTTGTGTAAGAAATTATATGTGCTGTGAAAGAAAGGCAGAGTAAGGCATATATTTGCAAATTATGTTATGTCTTTGTAGAAACTTTATTACATTTTATCATGCAAATTCATTGAAGAATATTTACAATGTCATATACATTTAAAAATAGTCTGGACTTAACAGAAAGTGGAAAAAAAACTTGAGATATAAAACTTAAAGATTTAATGATGTAAACATAATGAATCTTTTATTTCATTATTATTGCAAAGAATAGTATGTCCAATATATACTTTTTTCCTTAAAATTTATTTCATATGTATGAAATTTTTATTTATCAGGACATTTGTGTTGGTCAGCAGTTAGGGCTTTGTAGAAGTCACTGATCAGAGGTCATGAGCCACTTTGAAGGCTGAAGGAGCTGATATACCTGCTCCTTTGGAAAGATGTTAGTATAATTGGTTTACTTTTTCAGATTTATTTCAAACATTTGTAGCTCCCCTGTTTTTTGTGTCATGAAATTTCCACAATAAGAAGTGGCTTCCCACAGTTGTTTTTCATTTGTTTGTTCAGATTGGCACCACCTATATCTCTGTTGGGTGGAGGGTGGTGTAGATGTCCATAATATCACAACTGTAGGCTGACATGTCACCACCACCCCTCCACCCCTGTGACACAAACACTCCCCATGTGAGACAATAGCAGGGTATTGGAGAAGGAGGCATTGTGTAACAAATCATTAGAGCCATTCCCTGTCCTGGGCACTTCTGATACTTACCTTCCTATATGAAGCATTATCTCTTGAACCTCACACAGTAGACCATCTCCACTGTGGACACTTCTGGATATTTGAAAGTTCTAAGAGTTAACATGCTCTTTTGCAACTTTTATCTGTTGGTCTGATTTTCACCTTCTACCTTTCAAACACTTGAAGTTTAAACATTTAAAGAACATGATCATTGATCTTCTTCCCCCTAAGTCTTGTCTTCTCACTAGCAATTATAAGAGCTTGTTATGGTTTAGGTGTGGCATCCCCCAAAAGCTCATGCATAAGACAATGCAAGGTTTGGAGGAGAAATGATTGGATCATAGCCTACCTAATCGGTGAATTAATCCCTGATGGGATTAACTGAGTGGTGACTAGAGGCAGGTGGGATATGGGTGGAGGAAGTGGTTCATTGGGGGTGTGATCATGGGGTATATATTTTCTATTTGGAGAGTACAGTCTCTCTCTGCTTTCTGATCATCATGATATGAGCTGCTTCCCTCTGCCACCCTTTCTTTCCTGACATGATGTTCAGCCATACTCGAGCCTCAAGGAATGGAGCCAGCCTTCTATAGACTAAGATATCTGAAACCATGAGCCCTCAAATAAATTGCTCCTCCTCTACAATTGTTTGGTTTGGTCATGTAGTCATAGAAGTGAAAAAGCTGATTAAAACAGAGCTTGTATTTTTTTTAAAATCACAAATATATATATAACAATGCCAGGAACCAGGGTCAGCATGATGAACAAGAGAGTTTGTTTCAGTGGGTTTTTAAAATCTAGTATTGGAGAGCCCAGCTAAAGGGGAGATTTCACTGGAGTGTACAAAGTGCTATTATAATTGAGGTAAGTGTAGCTTGCTACTGGAGTACAAACAGGGCTTGAGTCAATCAGGGGAGATGGTGGCACTCAGGAGAAGACGGTAATTAAGTTATGGCCTGAAGGACAAATAAGTAAACAGTCACTCAAAGTTGAGCAGCAGAAAGGCATTCTATATAGATAGTATGAGGAAAGATCCAGAACAAAGAGCATATACATTCAGAGAATTGCAATTTTTTTATATTTTATAAATATTTTACTAAGTCTGGAGTATAGCTTATCATTATCATTATTATTATTATCAACTTATTTTGTTGGAGTATGGATTTTGAAAGGAGTAATGGAAATAGAGAGGATAGTGAGGACCAGACCAGAAGAATATTATATATACAGTATTAGATGTTGGACTCTGTCATAGTGTCATGGAGGAGTCTTTGAAGAGTTTGCTGGAACACAGCAGATTTTTAAGGTGGAGGGAAGTAAAATGAAAATGACTTCACTTTTGGAAATGTTGTTACTAGTGAGACTTTCAGATCCAGAAGGTAGATGGACATTGGGCTCTGGGGCCCAAGAGGTATAGACTAGAGTCAAGGATACAGTGGAAGCCATGAGAGTGAATGGAAGGAGAGGAAGGTTGAAAGAACCCATAGGAGATCACTATGGAACATCAAATTTTAAAAATAGAACCAGGCACTGCAATGCATACCTGTTATCCCAGGGACTCAGGAGGTTAAGGCAGGAGGATCACAAGTTCAAGACCAGCCTGGGCAACTTACCGAGACCCTGTATTGAAATAAAAAAAAATATAAAGAACTGGGGAGGTAGCTCAATGGTAGAATGCCCCTGGGTTCAATCTCAAGTACTGGGGGGAAAAACTCAGAGGAAAAGGGGTTCCTTGGTAGAAGAGAAGTAGTATTCAGGGAAGAAAGAGAAAAGCCCACAGCATATGAGGGTACAGAGTCCCAGAGGTTAAGAAGAAAGGCAGTGTCAAATTGTGCAAGGAGGACAAGGTAAATGAGGACTGTCCATCAAGTTTCGCTACAGGAGATGACTATCTCCTGGTTGCCCACCTGTGAATATTCTATACCTCTTGAACCAAAACAAAGGATACCCTAACCAGATGTTTATCTTTCTGGAATACATTATTCTTTTTGTAACCTGAATATCATTCCTCTAGTAATATTCCTAAAAATATTGTTATTCATTCTAAAGAATCCCATTTCTGTTGTTAACTTGCATTATGCTTATGATAAATGAAAACTATCAGGTTTTTTCCCCCCTGTCCTGGGGATTGAACCTAGGGCCTTAAGGGCACATGTTGGGCATGCCCTCTACCACTGAACTACACCCCCAGTCCTTTTAATATTTTATTTGGAGACATTAGAGTTGCCTAGGCTGATCTTGAACTTGTGGTGCTCCTGCCTCAGCCTACTAAGTAGTTGGATTACAGGTGTCCATCACTATGTTTGTCTTAATGTGAAACTCTGTCAAACTAGATGTACATGTAGCAGACTTAAATAACAGACTTTTAAAAATCTAAGTGAAGAACTTCATTCCAATTCATTTTGTTAGTTTCAGACCACTTCTCCATATATTAGGATTTGAATGACTGGCCAGTTATTATCTTAGTCATAATGACTAATAAGCTATATGTATGCACTCAACAAAATAGTCTATATGAGAGATTCTTAAATATCCTTAAATGCCTTGAAACAGATGAGTAAGCATAAGTGTATTTTATCATCCCCACATACTTAATAAACACCTCTTTGAAATGGTGACAGAAATTATTGGAGAAACAAATATTTGTTAAATAAACTATTAGAATAGAAAATAGTAGTTCTAGGCAGACATAACTTCCTTAATTTCTAATTATTGGTTTGCATTAACAATTAATCACAAGATTCTCTATGTGTCAGAACTGTGGCAATATTAGTCCTTCAGAATAAAATAATGAGCTTGAAAATAGAAAACCAGGCCTCTGAGAAACAAAGAAAATCATTACTCAGCTCATGCACCTCCTTCATAGAAGAAAAGGCCCAACTCACCATCATTGCTGAGTTTGTCCTTAAGAGGACAGTGATTAAGAAGCACATTTATTTTTTTTTCTAGAATTCTTAAAGCCTATAGTAGCTTAAGATTTTATAGTGGTTTAAAAGTTTAGTATGTTTGGAAATAAAACACTGAAGGATATTGGGTCATAATTCTTCTTGTATTTAATTTTAAAAATTGAGAAAAGGGGCTTCAAGTGGATTTTGGGGTTTTGGTTTTTGTTTTATTTTGGTACTGAGAATTTAGCCCAGGATGCTTAAACAATGAGCCACATCCCCAGCCCTTTTTATATTTTATTTTGAAATAAAGTCTCCCTAAGTTGCTTAGAACCTTATTAAGTTGCTGAGGCTGGCTTTGAACTTGTGATCCTCCTACCTCAGCCTCCTGAGCTGCTGGGATTACAGGCATGGGCCACCACACCTGGCAGTGACTCCATGTTTCTAAAACATTTTTATCACAGTTTCAAAATTTAAATGTTTCTAGATTTATTGAAAACGTATAGGAAATTTTTTAATTGCTGGTTCTACTTAGAATTAGTTTGTAAGGAAAACCTTTTGGGTGGCTAAGATATTTGCCAGTGTTCATTGACTTTCTGTTTAGACCTTCACTGACTTTTGTTTAGCTCTATGCTTTGTTTTCAAGGAAGCCTGCTCATGTCTTCTCAGTTAACCTCTCCCAGCAGATGCTCTCTGGTGATCAGAAGTTGCATTTAACACTTCCTGTTGCCTCTGGAGTCTTAGCTTTGATGCACAACAGCTTTGTGAGCATTTGGGTTTTGAGACCAAAGGTGCCAGGGAAAGTGCTAGTGAAAAAAAAAGAAGGCAGAGTGCTGGAAATAAGATTGGCTTTAATTCTCCCTGAATTTCAGAGCTATTTTGTGAGCAGTCCTGATGGTTATTTTTAAAATATTTTTTATTAGACCCTCATAATTATGCATAGTAATCGGGCTCATTTTGAAAAAATCATACCTGCAAGGAATTTGATTTTAAGCCCCACCCTCCGTTGTTCTCCCCTCCTCCTGCCATTCTTCCTCCTCTACTCTATTAATCTTCCTTTCTTTTACATATACATAAAACTGAAATTCCTTCTGGTATCTTTATATGCATATAGCATGATTTGTTAAATTCATTCCATTTCTCTTCCCCTTTCTCTTCCTTCCTCTCTCCCAACTTGTTCTCCTCCTCTTCTTCCACTCATCTTCCCTGTAACTTTATGGTGTCTCATTCCTTTGAATTTGTGATCCTCCTACCTCAGCCTCCTGAGCCGCTGGGATTACAGGCATGTGCCACTGACTGCCTTCTTTCCCTTATTTTGCTCTAGCTTCTACATGAGAGAAAACGTTCAACCTTTGATTTTCTGGGTTTAGCTTATTTCACTTACCATGATTTTCTTCATTTCCATCCGTTTACCAGCAAGTGCCATTATTTCATTCTTCTTATGTCTGAGTAAAACTCCATTGTGTATATAAACCACCTTTCCTTAATCCATTCATCTACTGATGGGCATCTGGGTTTATTCCATAGTTGGACTATTATGAACTGTGCTGCTAAAACATTGAAGCAGCTGTACCACTATAGTGTGCTGATTTTAGGTTTTTTGTGAGCATCAATGAGTGAGTTAGCTGGGTACCTCCCTAGGTTTTTGAGGAATCTCTACACTGCTTTCCAGACTTATTGTACTAATTTACAGTATTGCCAACAATGTAAATCTTTTTCTTTACATCCTCACCAGCATTTATTATTATTCATGTTTTTGATGATTGCCATTAACACTGGAGTGAGATGAAATCTTAATGTAGCTTCAATTTGCATTTCTCTAATTGCTAGAGATGCTGAACATTTTTTAATATATTTTATTTATAAATAGTTATATATTATTTATTTAGTGGCTATTTTTGTTTATTCTTTGAGAAGTTACTATTTAGTTATTTTGCCCATTTATTGATTGTACTATGTATATTTGGCATTGAGTTTTTTTGAGTTCTTTATATATTCTGGGTGTTTGTCTCTTGTCATAGTAGTAGCTGGCAAAGATTTTCTCCCATTCTGTAGACTCCTTCCTCAGTCTCTTATCATTTCCTTTATTGTGCAGAAGCTTTTTTTTAAATTTATGTTTTAAATACACGACAACAGTGGAATTCATTACAATCCTTATTACACATATAGAGCACAATTTTTCATATCTCTGTATATAAAGAAGCTTTTTAATTTGATGACATCTCACCTATTGAGTCTTGTTTTTTAAAATTTTTTTAATTGTAGTTGGACACACAATGTCTTTATTTTACTTATTGATTTTTATGTGGTGTTGAGGATCGAACCCAGCACCTTGCAGGTGCTAGGCAAGCACTCTACCGCTGAGCCACACCCCAGTCCCTTGAGTCTTGTTTTTATTTCTTAAGCTTTAAGGGTCTTGTTTAGATATTGGTGCTTACACTTATGAAGTGTTGATCCTATGTTTTCTTCTAGCAGTTTTAAGGTTTCTGGCCTAATTTCTAAGTCTTTTATGCATTTTGATTTGACTTTTGTACAGGGTGAAAGATAAGAGATCTAAATTCACTCTTTTACATGTAGATATCTGGTTTTTCTTATCCTGATGGTTATTGAAGATAGAAAGCCAAAATATTTTGCATGTTTCTGACTGCAATTTCTGATGTGTCCCTGAGGAGAGGGTAAAATTGGGGCTATGTCTTATCAGTCCCTTAATCATTCTGTATTCCTATTGATATTCACAAGGGCAAGTATGCCCTCAGCTATATGTTTTGCATTATACAGTTGCTTTGTGTATTGAGTAAACAGTATTTTAAATTAAAGTTGAAGCTTTGTAAAAGCTTCCTTGCAATTTTCCATGTACTTGAGCCTGTCAACCTGCTGATGTAGTAAGTGAATCTAATCATTTGATTGGATTACAGCATGATTTTATCTCTAAGACACAGTGAAGGCCATGTCCCTTTACAAATGAATTAAATTAGAGGACAGCATAATAAAAAATAAAGATTGATTGTCAGTTCAGATGAGCATAAGATTGAAATATGGAGTCTTAGGGAAACCTCTCTGTCTTATGGAACAGAGCAGTGATTCTTAACCCCAGATGCAACCTATAGTTAGTTGTAGGGGAAGTTTGGAAACATATTCTGCTCACACTTGGGCCTCTGCCCCAGAGAATGTGGTTTAGTTGGGGTTGGTGTATCAGTATATATATTTTTTAAAGCTCCCAAAGTGATTCTAAGTGCTGTCAGGTTTGAGAACTATGGAATAGATGAAAACTCAATCTATTTAAAGAAAGCATTTCTTAGTAGACAAGAAATAGTGACTAAAAAGCCATAGGATAGGAGGAAAGGTGAGAAAAATAAGGGGGAGAAACTTTTAGTGTAAAGTAAGCAGAGGTTTACATTCCCATATTCACAATTCTGAAATAGAAGAGCTCTGAAAAATCAAAAGTGTTTCATAGCTTATTTGGTAGCAAAATCTAACCAAAATTGAACATAATGGATATCAAAACCTGAGGTTTTTTCTAGTCTTCCTCTATTCCATTTGGTATGAAAAGTAATTATTGCAGAAACATTAACGTGTCCGATAGGTGTCTGATTTTAGATCTTTGGGGTGAGCATCAAGAAGTGGAATGCCTAGTTTTTTTGAGGTCTGCTCCAGATCTCACTAAGTTTATAATGTAGAAAGGGTACCTTTATGAAATTTTGAATTCTGAAATTCATTTGGACCTATTGAGATGAGAAAGGGAGTTATAGATCATAGTAGGGAGGTTTATTCTTCCTGAAAAATTAACAACAATACATTTCACCCCACTGCCCGCCCTCCTCATTAGGTATTGAACTCTGGCAGGCTGTACCACCCACCTTCATGCCCAACTGTTTTTTGGGGGTGGGGGGTGGGAGATTTCTGGGGCCAGCTCTTTTGATGTATTTATTTATTTTATTTTTCAAATTTTGAGACAGGGTCTTGCCAAGTTCCTGAGGGTCTGGCTGAATTGCTGAGCCTGACCTTGAACTTTTTGAGCCTCCTGCCTGAGCCTCCCCAACTTCTGAGATTATAGGCATGCACCACTGAGCCAAGAACAGTGCATTTCTTCTAATTACCTAGGCAATGGTTAGTGTCCACATTAGATAAAAACAGAAGCCAATATCAGAATGTAGCTCCTGACTCTCCTATATACTTTACAAGCCTAGCCTGATTAGAAGGTTCCATGTCAGTCTTGGTGAGAGAAAGTAAGTTTAACCAATAACACAAGTAAATACAGTAGAAAAAATGATCATTATGCTATAAAAGATTTAAGCAACTCACCAGGAATTTGGACACATCTCAGATGGGTAGTTCTTGCTCAGGGTCTCTTAGGAGGTTGTGGTTAGAACTTTGGCCAGGATGTGGTCCTCTGAAGGTTTGATGGGTGCTGGTATATGGTATTCCTTTTCTAATGCAAACAGATTCCTTATTTGTATGTAAAGAAAATTCTAGTGTGTTTATACAGTTGCTCAAAATCTTTATTTTTTTAAAAATGTAAATCTATAATTATTTGCAAAGGAGGCTTTGAGTCCCCCTAATAAGTTTTGAAGATTCCCTGTGGGAGGAGCTTACTGCAGGAGAATGCCTTCTCTGTGAGTGTCCCTTGTCCTCCCTGAGGCAGCTTTCCCTCTTCCTGGGCCCTTTCTGTATCCTCCAGGGGTTGCCTCAATACCCACCTGCTGGGGGTCACTGAAGGTATGTCTATGCTCTGTACAAAGTGAGGAAGAAACATGCAGGTCCTTGCCTCCAGCCCAAGGCTTCCAGCCCAAAAGACAGCCATCAGTCACACAATTTAAAATGATTAATTACATCATTGAGTGTGTTTAAGAAACAAACAAAAAGATCTGAAGAGACGCTACAGAGGGATTGCATAATGGGACTGTGCCAATTCACATAGCTTGATCAGCACTTCCCCTTTGTGCTTTGTAGGAAGAATACCCACCTTTTGTTTTGTTTTGGTTTTGAGGTGCTAGGGATGGCACCCAGAGCCTCACACCTGCTGGGCAAGCACTCTACCGCTGAGATAAATCCTCAGCCCCCTTTGGGGTTTTTGTCAAAATCCTTTTATTTTCTTGGGCTAAATAATGGAAGCTCCTCTACATCCCACTCTGCATAAAACACTGACTTCCTCCCACTGCAGAGATTCAGAGAATATAGAGGGTACAGAAATCTCACTTAGTTCACATTAAAAAAAAAAAAATTAGAGGCTGGGAATGGTGAGGCATGGCTGTATGTAATCTCAACCACTCCAGAGGCTAAGGCCTGAGGACTACAAGTTCCAGCCAGCCTCAGCAACGTAGTGAGACCCTGTCTCAAAATAAAAAGTAAAAATGGACAGGAGATTTAGTTTAGTGACAAAATACCCAATTGAATTGGTGTTCAATTCCTAGTACCAAAGAATATAAAATAAAATAAAATAAAATAAAATGGGCTGGGAATGTAACTTAGAAGTAGAGCACTTGCGTAGCATGTGCTAGGCCTTGGGTTCAGTCTCCAGTCCCATAAAACAAACCAAAAAGCAGCTTAGATTCCTTCAAAATTAAACTGTGAAGTTATTCTGGACTTTCTCACTGCCTGTCTCTCTTCTTCCCAAAACTGCAAAAATGCTCTATTGTTTTCTTGCTCATCCAATTCCTCCTTTCTTTCCCCAGTGAATCTTTGAAAAGATGTGGTATAGAGTGTTGGGAATATAATACTTCCCTTTTTTTGAGCTACTTATGCCTTGAGCCTTATTTCTATTTAGAGAAGGAGAAACTAAGGATGCTGTGTAAAGAATTCCAGTTGGGAAAGCCAGAAGAAGGGGGTGGAGAAGACAGTGTCTAACTCTCTGAGCCTTGAAGTGATCCTCCTCACCCATCATTCTCCATCTCTGCTGTCTTCCTATCTCTGAGCCACCGTAGGCTCTTCCCTGGGAAGAATGGGGAATCTCTTAACAAGATCCCAGTGAATGATTATAAACATGCATGACACCATGAAGGAGGAAAATCCCCAAGTAGATGATAACACTATAATAAATCTTATCAATAACCCCAAATTTAAAATATACAATGATTGATATTTTAATTGTGTTGCTTTTTTTTTTTAATTTGAATACATACCCATGTATTTATAAAGGTTTAGCTCTGGTCACTCATGACTTCCATTCACCCTCCCACCCTGTCCTCTTTTCCCCCTAAGTTTTCATTGTAAGCTTTCCAGCCATAAGGTTTTTCAGAGTCCAAACTCCCAGTATTGAAGAGAGAGGGAATGATTACCTTCTAGCTACTGCACAGTTGTCCTGAGAGAATGGCATCAAATAATCAGCTAAATTATGAGTACACACTCTCCCTGACATGCACACCAGTCCACAGGGAAAGCACTTGGAACTGCCTCCCTCGGGGGTAAGGATGCCCTGGCCTCTGGGAAAGCAGTCCTGAGTGGAGTCTCAGGGTCTAGCACATTGCTGCTCTCACCTTCCAGTAAATGAATATAAATTAAATTAATTTGAATAGCAAATCTGCAATTTAACCTTGAACTCCCAGACTCCCCCTTTGAAGTGTTATTACTGTAATATATTCAGTTGTGTGACCCTCCCCAACTCCCACTGTCACCACCTCCAAATTTCTCAACACACACATGCTTCTGAGCTTGAGAGCTTGTGTTGTGAAGGGGAAGACCTTGCTTATTAAGGAATTTTTATTGCAACCTAGCGTAGATTTTACAAAGATTATCCTCGTGTTATCCTTGAAAGCAACTGGGTTTATGTTTTTTTTGTCTTTAATGTACCTTTTTGAGAATGTATTTAAAGAAGTATTTAAGCATTCACAGTGGGAGGGACAAGAGGGCATGCAAGTCCTAAAAAATTTGGAAGATAAAAATTTGGAGTTTAAGACACTTGGGATATTAAGGGTCATTTTATATTCACATTGCACCTCAGGTGAGTCGGTGACACTTGGTTTCAGATGGTGTATTATCCAAATGGTTGCTGTAAACCTGTCAGGTCTGCAGTGGACATTCACTACATTTGAGCAAAGATTCAATTAAACCAGGATCAACTATCTCAATGTTTCTAGAATTTCTACATAAACTAGCATCTTTGAGGGATAAGTAATATTTCATATCTTTGTCAGGATATCATATATATTTTAATAATTTAATTCATATTTGCATTATTTCTGAAGGTTACATAGTTTTGTTTTTGACATACATATAGCATATATTGATCAATATTTCACAATGTATACATTTGGCAACTAGTTTAAAAAAAAGTAATTCAGTATGATTATTCCAGATTTTTTTTGGCCTGAAATTCTTATGCAAAGGCTTTTCCATGTATTAAGAGCAAAAAAAAAAAAAAAAAAAAAAAAAAAAGTGATGGCATAAACTTAAGTGTCATTGCAACCAGTCTTAATTGGGGTTGCATATCTGAAATCAAAGTACTGATTTGGTAGCTTCATTTTTCTTCTTCTAATTTGATTTTTCCCTAATATTTCATTAGGTGCAGAGAGAGCTAGCAGCTGTTATTGCTTTGAAAGCAAGGAAATCTGGTGAGTAGTCTCTTATGGGGCTGAGGGAAGATTATAATTTTTGGTGGATATTTCACATGTCACCTGGAAGTGTGCAGTTGAATGCATCTCAGATGCTTTGGTATAGGATGCAGAAAAGTATCATGATTGTTTTAATAGGATTCATTCTACCACATGTTTTTATATATCATTCTCTAAAGTAAAATTTCACTGCTTTGCTCTAATTTATTTCAGATTTCAAGGATAAACTAAGTTTGTAGTTCTGAAACAGATCTAACTACATAAAAAGAGCAAGTAAATTAGCTTGAGTTACATATCATGACACAGAGAACAATAAACATTATAATGGTGATCTTTCTGTAAGGATATATAATTTTCTTAATCAAAAATTAGTTTTTTTCTAAAAACACTTTGTTTAATGACATTTCAAAACGGAAATTTTTCATAGAACTCATTACATAGATCTGATTCCTCTTACCCATGGGATATAATCTATCAAAGTAATATGTGGAAAGGAAAAAAGGGGCTTTCAAATATATTTTGAAGGAGAAAACAGCATTTTCTGCTGAAATCCAATATGAAATGGAGACTCACTGAAGTAGAAAAATGCTTGCTTAGAGAGAAATGGCAGAAAGCAGCATCATCTGCCATTCTTCCTGTTGGGAGGAAGGAGGTCAGTGCTGAGTGGAATAAAAATCAGAAAGGAAGTACTTCTTGTGTAATCTTAATTAGGATAAGACTTTTGTAGCAGAAAGACTATGACAAAATCAAAAGGATGACAAAACTTAAGGAAGTAAATTGCATGAAAATGTCTTAACATGCATTATATATTTTTCTTTTTCCAGTTAGAAGCTCTAAGATTTGCTTACCTCTCCAGTTACTTTTTTAGTCAAGCATGCCCTAGTGTTAGTTTATAATACTCATGTTACTTCCTCTGTGCATTTGGCTGCTCTTGAGAACACAGGGATTGGACATTATAAAGGCAATGGAGAAAAGGATGCATGGAATGGTCATCTTGGGTATTGAACAGGGAGAGCAGTGTGGACAGGGTTGATTCCTCAGTGAGCAGCATGATGCAGTGGATACTTGCAGGGGTGGAGGCCACGATGGAAAAAGGACACCAGTGTAAAGATTGCAAGAGGAAGGCTTAGACATAAAGCAGGCTAGAGTTGACCTTGGATCTTATAAGGATGAGATGCAACTTAAAGTCTGTATGAGTTAGAATGTCTCTGTGCCTTGGAGGGTAAAATTTGGTTTTTCAAGGTTTCAGAATAATGTAGAGAAGCATTCTAAAACATACAGTGTGCCATTTCCAGAGAAAGAGCAAACTTCATAGAGGGAGGCTGGAATAGAGGGTGCAAATCCCCACAGCATGGAATGGTAGGGACAGAGGAGGTAATCCCTGTGGTTGACCAAGTTGTGCCAGCTCTGTTCAAGGGACAGCAAGGAGGCAAGAGTGGCTGGAAGCAAGAGAACAAGGCAGAAAAAAGTAGGTTGTGGACATTCAACTGAGAAGTTTGAACTTTCTGCAGATGAAGGGAAATGAAGATGAGTGAGTAGAGCCATACACACAAGACTGTGCAAAAGAGCAGTATGAGGCAGGATCAGGGGTGGGGGCGGGTGATGCTAAGTGGTAGAGCACTTTCCTAGAATGCATAAGGCCCTGCTTCAGGGAGCCAGGGAAGAGGTATGAAGTTGATTTTACTATGTCTTCTCACCACATGAGGTTAGCTTGTCTGCTTTCTTTCTCATTTGACTTATGGAACAGGTAATACAGAATATAACTTTAGCAATTTTTCAGGGACAGAGAGATCTCACACATATATACTGATTGTGGAGACATAAATTCATAGTTTTCAGGAAACTATTTATTCAGTATGTTCCATTGTCCCTAACTATGTGTTCCAGTAACTCCAAGGCTAGTGTTTAGGGATCATATAAGAATCAAGGACATCTTTTGCATTGCCTTTTTCAACAAAACACAAATAGAAATAATACGTAAGTCCCTGTTATAGACCAATGACTGATGTGATGAAATGTTAAACAGCTTTAAAAATGATGTTATGAAGGATTAACATAGTAAAATATTCAGTGTTGTATACAATAACAAATATTACTTTTATTTTTCTTAATAAAAAGAGCTTGATATATTTTTCTTACTATTATAGTAGAGCATGTTCATCAAAAATTATAATACATTAATGTATGAAGAAGAAATTTAAAAATCATGTATCTCATCAACATAGATAACTACTAATACTCTTTTGTTGTTGTCTGGGTGTGTATATCCAGATATTCTCCTATTAATATGC
Source organism: Marmota marmota marmota (assembly GCF_001458135.2). Lineage (NCBI taxonomy): Eukaryota > Metazoa > Chordata > Mammalia > Rodentia > Sciuridae > Marmota > Marmota marmota. The sequence continues at coordinate 13,907,537 of NW_025999905.1, read as the reverse complement.
AGATACTATATTATATACAGATTTTGAGGTACTTGTAGTTTTGCACAAATTTGTAATAATAAAGACAGATCCTGAGTTCCTTTATCCAAGTTCCCCCATGGCAACACCGGGCAAAGCTATGGTATTCCACAACCAGGGTGCACAGCACTAACATGGGTGACAGCATTTCCGTCTCCACTCAAGTTGCTGGTTTATAGCTGCCCCAGCTTTCTACTTGCCTCCATTCCTTCTGTGACCCGCCAATCACTAATCTATACTTTATTTCTATGATTTTGTCATGTCAAAATATTACATAAATGGCATACAGTATGTAACCTTTTGGAGTTGATTCTTTCATTTGCACAATGCCATCTATCCCATGGCATTGAGGTACCATAGCACTTTCAAGCGTGTGCCCGTTGAAGGACATCAGGGTTGTTTCTGGTTTGGGGCATTTACAGAAGAAACCACTGTAAATATTAGTGTACACCCCAGGATTTAATGTGAGCCTAATCCTTCATTTCTCTGGATGAAATATCCAACAGTACAATTTCTGTTGTATTGGAGTTGCATGTATGTTTGTTTTGAGAAACTGCCAAACTGTTTTCCAGAATGGTTGAACCATTTTATTTCTCATCAACAGTGTATATAACTAATCCATGTTCTCTGCATATTTGTCAGCATTTGTTATTGCCACTTTTTATTAAATCTTATTTAAGCCACCCTGGTAAGTATATATTTGATATCTCCTTGCAGTTTTAGTTTGCATTTCCCTGATGGCTAATGATGTTGAACATCTTTTCATGTGCTTATTTGCCATCATAATCTTTACTTAAATCCCCCCTTTTCTAGTTAGATTGTTTGTTTTTTTTACTATTGAGTTTTAGAATTGTTTATATATTCTAGACATTAGTTCTTTGTTGATATGTGACTAGCAAATGTTTTCTTCCAATCTATAACTCATTTTATTCTCTCAATAGTCTTTTACAGAGCTAAAGTTTTTTATTTTAATAAAGTTAAATTCATTAAATTTTTCATGGTCCATGTCTTTAAGAACTCTTTGCCTAGCACTAGATTTCAAAGATTTTTATGTCTTTTTCTTCCCTAAGTTCTGTAGTTTTATATTTAAGTCTATGATCCATCTTGAGTTAATTTTGATATAAGGTATGAGACTTACATATAGTATTTTTTTGTTGTCGATTTAGTTGTGGGTTTTAGTCTATAAAGTTGCTACAACATTTATTGAAAAGTCCAACTTTTCTTCCATTGAATTGCTTTTTGTACTTTTGTCAAAAATTCTATAAGTTTGGGCTGGGGATGTGGCTCAAGCGGTAACGTGCTCGCCTGGCATGCGTGGGGCACTGGGTTCTATCCTCAGCACCACATAAAAAATAAAATAAAGATGTTGTGTCCACCGAAAACTGAAAAATAAATATTAAAAAAATCCTCTCTCTCTCTTTTCTCTCTCTCTCTCTCTCTCTCTCTTTCTCTCTCTTCTCTCTCTCTGTCTTTAAAAAAAATTCTGTAAGCTATTTGGGTGTATTTCTAGGTTTTCTCTTCTGTTCTATTAAATGGATCCCATTGGTTTCCATCACTACTTTGGTCTTGATTTCCATAGCTATATATAAAATATTTTTCATAGAATTAATTTTTATGTCAAGAATATAGATTGCATCATCATTTTTATTGTACAGACTATACAATTTATGTAATTAGTTTGGAACACTTAGATTTTCAAGGACTTTTTTTCATTAAAGAATAATAGGGACGTGGAAGATGGCGGCGAGGGGAGTGCATTGCCCCCGTGTGCTGCTTCACTGTGTGGGAGTATGACAAGTCAGAACGGCTAAAGGATATCTTGTTAGGAATTTCCAGCAATAGTGGGGTGCTCCGGAACCTGGAGGAAGGATTTCCATCGCACGAGGATCGGCTACGGGGACTCAAACGCGAGAGGTTTGTCGCACGGAGGGTAACTGCTTATTCAGCAAATCGCCCCGCGGCGAAAGTCTGCAGTGTGCGCTGGGATAGAGACGCAGGGTTACAGCGCTGCAGTTTCTGCCAGCCGCGCAAGCACCGTACTCAGGGCTGAATTCTGGGTTCCAGACGGGGGAAGGAAGCGGTCCTTCTCGGTTCTACACACCGGTCAGTCCACAGAGGAGGCCAGCAGCCACCATCTTGGTAAACTGACGTCACGTCCCCTGTTTTCGACTGACCGCAACTCATTCAGCCATAGATCAGGTAATTCCAGGCTACAATTCGCCTGTGGCTTGCAAACAGATTGCTAGGGTTCTGCGCCTGGGTGCTTCTAAGAACCTGAGCCTATCGGAGCGAACGCCGAGCGCGGGGCGCCCGAGTTCCGGCTCCCGGAACCGCCCCGCGGAGGCTGCTTCATGAACCCTGCTCCTATCAGAGCATACAACAAGCACTAAGCAGCCGAACTCCGGCTCCCGGAACTGAGCCCGCGGGGACTGCTTCTTGGAGCTTACACTTATAGGAGCTTACACCGAGCACGGAGCGGCCGAGTTCCGGCTCCCGGAACTTCCCTGGACCGGGGCTAGGAGCCCGCGGAAACTGCTTCTCGGTCCGGGTCCTGCTGAGGGCCGGTCAGGACTCACCCGTTGCTTTGGTTGCCCGGCAAGGGGAACGAAATGCTGCCATTCGCATAGGATACCAACATGGCAGAGATCTGATGTCAGCAGAAAGCGGCGGAGGAGAGAACTTCATCAATACCAGCGGTGACATAAGCAGTTGGTCTCCTGGTAGGGGGGGTGAGGCACAGTCACCCGAGTCTCCTCAATTTGTCGTTGAGCCAGAGGGGAGAAGCCGGGCCGCCGCCAGCGCCCGGAGCAGGCCCAGCGGCTCGCCAGCGTGGTGACCGCGTGACCCCAATTGGAGAGGGGGTGGAGCGGAGCCGCCACCCGCACCCGCAAGGTGGGCAGACCCGCGACCCAGTGGTACATGGGCGTGGTAGGAGGGGCAGGGCAGAGCCGCCGTTCGCGCTTGCAAGGTAAACAGACCTGTGACAGCCTGGCGGGTCAGGCCCAGTGGCCTGCCAGTGTGGTACACACGTCACCCCAACTGGAGTAGGGGCAGAGCAGATCCTTCTCCCACGCCCGGATCAGGCCCTGCCGGTGTGGTGGTCACGTGACCCAAATTGGTGTGGGGGCGGAGCGGAACCGCCACTCGTGCCCGCAGGGTGAGCAGACCAGTGATCAAACTGCAGATCAAACCCAGGGGTCCGCAGGCGTGGTAGGAGGGGCAGGGCAGATCCGCCGCCCGCGCCTCCAAGGTAGGCAGACCTACAACAGACCGGCGGATCAGGCCCAGGAGCCTGCCGGCGTGGTACAAACACCACCCTAATTGGAGTAGTGGCAGAGCAGAGTCGCCGCCCGTGCCAGGAACAGGCCCAGCGTCCTGCAGGCGGGGTAGTCACGACACCCCATTTGGAGTAGGGGCAGAGCAGAGCCTCCACCCGTGCCCGAAAGGTGGGCAGATCTGCGACCGACCAGCGGGACAGGCCCAGTGGCCTGCCGGTACGACAGACACGTCACCCCATTTGGAGTAGGGGCAGAGTAGAGCCGCCGCCCGCGCCTGCAGGGTAGGCAAACCTGCAACCGACCGGCGGATCAGGCCCGGTGGCCTGCCGGCGTGGTACACTCGTCACCCCAATTGGAGTAGGGGCAGAACAGAGCCGCCGCCAGCTCCCAGAACAGGCCCAGTGACCTGCCGGCGTGGTAGCCACGACACCCCAATTGGAATAAGGAGAGAGCAGAGCCGCCGCCCGCACCTGCAGGAAAGATACGCAAGCAGTATGAAAAGACAAGGAAAGAAAGGACCACAAGCAATGCAGGTCAACGCAACTTTAGAAGAGGTAACAGCTGCAGCAGATGGAATGTCAGATAAAGAATTCAGGATATACATGCTTCAGATGATCTGGAGTATCAAGGAAGACATTAAACAGCAAAATCAGACAATGAAAGATCACTTCGACAATGAATTACGCAAACAAATCCAGGAAGCAAAGGATCAACTATACAGGGAGATAGAGGTTATAAAAAACAAACAAACAGAAATCCTAGAAATGCAGGAAGCAATAAACCAACTTAAAAACTCAATGGAGAATACTACCAGCAGAGTAGAACACTTAGAAGATAGAACATCAGACAATGAAGACAAAGTATTTCAACTGGAAAAGAACATAGACAGCTCAGCAAGACTGTTAAGAAACCATGAGCAGAACATCCAAGAAATATGGGATAACATTAAGAGACCAAACTTAAGAGTCATTGGGATACAGGAAGGTACAGAGCTCCAAACCAAAGGAATGAGCAGTCTATTCAATGAAATAATACGAGAAAACTTCCCAGACTTGAAGAATGAGACAGAATCCCAAATCCTAGAAGCCTACAGGACGCCGAATGTGCAAAATCATAAGAGATCCACACCTAGACACATTATAATGAAGATGCCCAACATACAGAATAAGGAGAGAATTTTAAAAGCTACAAGAGAAAGGAAGCAGATTACATTTAGGGGTAAGCCAATCAGGATAACAGCTGATCTTTCAACACAGACTCTGAAAGCTAGAAGATCCTGGAATAACATATTTCAAACACTGAAAGAAAATGGGTTCCAACCAAGAATTGTGTATCCAGCGAAATTAAGCTTCAGGATGGAAGATGAAATTAAAACCTTCCACGATAAACAAAAGTTTAAAGAATTCGCAGCTAGAAAACCATCTCTTCAAAACATCCTCGCCAAAGCATTACAGGAAGAGGAAATGGAAAATAACAATGAAAACCAACAGTGGGAGGTAGGACAGTAAAGGGGGGGGAAATAATCAAAGAGGAAAACAAACCATGTTTAGTAACAGAAATAAACAAATATGGCTGGAAGAACAACCCATATCTCAATAATAACCCTAAATGTTAATGGCTTAAACTCACCAATTAAGAGACACAGGCTAGTAGAATGGATCACAAAACAAGACCCAACAATATGCTGCCTACAGGAGACGCATTTGATAGGAAAAGACATACATAGGCTGAAGGTGAAAGGTTGGGAAAAATCATATCACTCATATGGACTTCGGAAACAAGCAGGAGTGTCCATACTCATATCAAATAAAATAGATTTCAAGCCAAAGTTAATCAAAAGGGATAAAGAGGGACACTACATACTGCTTAAGGGAACCATACACCAACAAGACATAACAATCATAAATATTTATGCCCCAAACAATGGTGCAGCTATGTTCGTCAAACAAACTCTTCTCAAGTTCAAGAGTCTAATAGACCACCATACCATAATCATGGGAGACTTCAACACACCTCTCTCGCCACTGGACAGATCTTCCAAACAAAAGTTGAATAAGGAAACTATAGAACTCAATAACACTATTAATAACCTAGACCTAATTGACATATATAGAGTATACCACCCAACATCAAGCAGTTACACTTTTTTCTCAGCAGCACATGGATCCTTCTCAAAAATAGATCATATATTATGTCACAGGGCAACTCTTAGACAATATAAAGGAGTAGAGATAATACCATGCATCTTATCTGATCATAATGGAATGAAACTGAAAATCAACGATAAAAGAAGGAAGGAAAAAGCATACATCACTTGGAGAATGAACAATAGGTTACTGAATGATCAATGGGTTATAGAAGACATCAAGGAGGAAATTAAAAAATTCTTAGAGATAAATGAAAACACAGACACAACATATCGGAATCTATGGGACACATTGAAAGCAGTTCTAAGAGGAAAATTCATTGCTTGGAGTTCATTCCTTAAAAAAAGAAAAAACCAACAAATAAATGATCTCATACTTCATCTCAAAATCCTTGAAAAAGAAGAGCAAAACAACAGCAAAAGAAGTAGAAGGCAAGAAATAATTAAAATCAGAGCTGAAATTAATGAAATCGAAACAAAAGAAACAATTGAAAAAATTGACAAAACTAAAAGTTGGTTCTTTGAAAAAATAAACAAAATCGACAGACCCTTAGCGATGCTAGCGAAGAGAAGAAGAGAGAGAACTCAAATTACTAGCATACGGGATGAAAAAGGCAATATCACAACAGACACTTCAGAAATACAGAAGATAATCAAAAACTATTTTGAATCCTTATACTCCAATAAATTAGAAGATAGTGAAGGCATAGATAAATTTCTTAAGTCATATGATCTGCCCAGATTGAGTCAGGAGGATATAGACAACCTAAACAGACCAATATCAATTGAGGAAATAGAAGAAACCATCAAAAGACTACCAACTAAGAAAAGCCCAGGACCGGATGGGTATACAGCAGAGTTTTACAAAACCTTTAAAGAGGAACTAATACCAATACTTTTCAAGCTACTTCAGGAAATAGAAAAAGAGGGAGAACTTCCAAATTCATTCTACGAGGCCAACATCACCCTGATACCTAAACCAGACAAAGACACTTCAAAGAAAGAAAACTACAGACCAATATCTCTAATGAACCTAGATGCAAAAATCCTCAATAAAATTCTGGCGAATCGGATACAAAAACATATCAAAAAAATTGTACACCATGATCAAGTAGGATTCATCCCTGGGATGCAAGGCTGGTTCAATATACGGAAATCAATAAATGTTATTCACCACATCAATAGACTTAAAAATAAGAACCATATGATCATCTCGATAGATGCGGAAAAAGCATTCGACAAAGTACAGCATCCCTTTATGTTCAAAACTCTAGAAAAACTAGGGATAACAGGAACATACCTCAATATTGTAAAAGCAATCTATGCTAAGCCTCAGGCTAGCATCATTCTGAATGGAGAAAAACTGAAGGCATTCCCTCTAAAATCTGGAACAAGACAGGGATGCCCTCTCTCTCCACTTCTGTTCAACATAGTTCTCGAAACACTGGCCAGAGCAATTAGACAGACGAAAGAAATTAAAGGCATCAAAATAGGAAAAGAAGAACTTAAATTATCACTATTTGCAGATGATATGATTCTATACCTAGCAGACCCAAAAGGCTCTACAAAGAAACTATTAGAGCTAATAAATGAATTCAGCAAAGTGGCAGGATATAAAATCAACACGCATAAATCAAAGGCATTCCTGTATATCAGCGACAAATCCTCTGAAATGGAAATGAGGACAACCACTCCATTCACAATATCTTCAAAAAAAATAAAATACTTGGGAATCAACCTAACAAAAGAGGTGAAAGACTTATACAATGAAAACTACAGAACCCTAAAGAGAGAAATAGAAGAAGATCTTAGAAGATGGAAAAATATACCCTGTTCATGGATAGGCAGAACTAACATCATCAAAATGGCGATATTACCAAAAGTTCTCTATAGGTTTAATGCAATGCCAATCAAAATCCCAACGGCATTTCTTGTAGAAATAGAGAAAGCAATCATGAAATTCATATGGAAAAATAAAAGACCCAGAATAGCAAAAACAATGCTAAGCAGGAAGTGTGAATCAGGCGGTATAGCGATACCAGACTTCAAACTATACTACAGAGCAATAGTAACAAAAACAGCATGGTACTGGTACCAAAACAGGCGGGTGGACCAATGGTACAGAATAGAGGACACAGAAACCAATCCACAAAACTACAACTATCTTATATTTGATAAAGGGGCTAAAAGCATGCAATGGAGGAAGGATAGCATCTTCAACAAATGGTGCTGGGAAAACTGGAAATCCATATGCAACAAAATGAAACTGAATCCCTTTCTCTCGCCATGCACAAAAGTTAATTCAAAATGGATCAAGGAGCTTGATATCAAATCAGAGACACGCCGTCTGATAGAAGAAAAAGTTGGCTACGATCTACATACTGTGGGGTCGGGCTCCAAATTCCTCAATAGGACACCCATAGCACAAAAGTTAATAACTAGAATCAACAAATGGGACTTACTCAAACTAAAAAGTTTTTTCTCAGCAAAAGAAACAATAAGAGAGGTAAATAGGGAGCCTACACCCTGGGAACAAATCTTTACTCCTCACACTTCAGATAGAGCCCTAATATCCAGAGTATACAAAGAACTCAAAAAATTAGACAATAAGAGAACAAACAACCCAATCAACAAATGGGCCAAGGACCTGAACAGACACTTCTCAGAGGAGGACATACAGTCAATCAACAAGTACATGAAAAAATGCTCACCATCTCTAGCTGTCAGAGAAATGCAAATCAAAACCACCCTAAGATACCATCTCACTCCAGTAAGATTGGCAGCCATTATGAAGTCAAACAACAACAAGTGCTGGCGAGGATGTGGGGAAAAGGGTACACTTGTACATTGCTGGTGGGACTGCAAATTGGTGCAGCCAATTTGGAAAGCAGTATGGAGATTTCTTGGAAAGCTGGGAATGGAGCCACCATTTGACCCAGCTATTCCCCTTCTTGGTCTATTCCCTAAAGACCTAAAAAGAGCATGCTACAGGGACACTGCTACATCGATGTTCATAGCAGCACAATTCACAATAGCAAGACTGTGGAACCAACCTAGATGCCCTTCAATAGACGAATGGATAAAAAAAATGTGGCATTTATACACAATGGAGTATTACTCTGCATTAAAAAATGACAAAATCATAGAATTTACAGGGAAATGGATGGCATTAGAGCAGATTATGCTAAGTGAAGCTAGCCAATCCCTAAAAAACAAATGCCAAATGTCTTCTTTGATATAAGGAGAGTAACTAAGAACAGAGTAGGGACGAAGAGCAGGAGAAGAAGATTAACATTTAACAGGGATGAGAGGTGGGAGGGAAAGGGAGAGAGAAGGGAAATTGCATGGTAATGGAAGGAGACCCTCAGGGTTATACAGTGGAGGGGGTAGAGAGAGAGGAGGGGAGGGGAGGGGAGAGGTGGGGAGGGGGGAGGGTGGAGGATGGGAAAGGCAGCGGAGCACAACAGACACTAGGATGGCAATATGTAAATCAATGGATGTGTAACTGATGTGATTCGGCAATCTGTGTATGGGGTGAAGGTGGGAATTCATAACCCACTTGAATCAAAGTGTGGAATATGATATGTCAAGAAATTTGTAATGTTTTGAACAACCCACAATAAAAAATTAAAAATAAAAAAAAAGAATAATAGAAGGACCTGAACATATATTATTATACAAAGATCATTTTGCTCTTTTCAATTATTTTCTTATACAAATTAATAAAAGTAGAATAGCCAGATCAATAGCCAAGTGTGGACAATTTTAAATTTTTGTTTCACATTTGAGATTTAAAGTCATCTGGACTTTATTCATATGTATGATGTAAAGAGGAAATCAAGTTTTACGTGTTAAATCAGTTACTCCAGCAAATCTCATGGAGTTCTTTGCCCAGTGATCTGGTAATGGTAACTCCATCATATATGAAGGTTATATATATGTTCAGTTTTATTTTTGGTCTCTCTATTCCATTGTTCTATTTACCTACCCGTGTGACTACACTATTCTGTTTTAATTACCAGTGTTTTATAAGACTTTTTTGAGTAAGTGAGAGGGGAATGTAAATCTTTTCTTACTTCTCTTGTTCTAATCAGTCTCAATTTGTCAAGTTCCATGAAAATTCTCTATAGGGGTTTTTAAGAGTGTGTTCATGGTGGTGTTACTCTATGGCAGAATGCTTGCCTAGCATGCCTGAGGCCTGGATTCAATCTCCAGCACCATAAAGAAAAATAATGTGTTCAATTTGTAGATAGATAAATCTTTTTGAGATAATAAATGTTTCCATCCAGGGAACACAGTGCATCTTTCCATTCGTTTAACTCTTATACTATTTAAAATTTTTTCTCCATTTAAAAGTTACAGAAAAGGAGCACAGAGTTCTCATGAACTCCCTGGCCCACTCCTGGCCCACATATTTAATCTTCCCATTGTCAACATCATAACCAGAATGGAACATTTTTTACAATTGATGAGCCTACTTTGACATACTGTTATCACCTGGAGTCCACAGTTTACATTAGGGTTTATCTTGGTGGTATACTTTGTATGGGTTTGGGAAAACATATAATAGAATATACCACAAACTGTTGATAGTATCATAGAGAGTAGTTCTGCTGCTCTAAAAGTCCTCTGTCTGGGCTGGGGGTATAACTCAGTAGTAAAATACTTGCCTAACATGCATGAAGCCCTGGGTTTGATCACTAGCACTGGAGGGGAAAATCCTCTTTGCTACATCTATTTACTTTTCCTCTTACAACCACTGATATTTTGCAGTCTCCATAATTTTGTCTTTTTCTTTAATGTCCTATAGTTAGAATCATTAAAATAGCTTTTTAAAACAGGCTTCTTTACTTGATAATATGAATTCAAGGTTCTTCTTGGTGTTTCATGGCTTAGCATTCACTTATTTTTAGTGCTGAATAATACTCTTTTGTCTGGATGTCCCACAGTCTGTTGATTTGTTCACCTACTGAAGAACATCTTGGTTGCTTTCATATTTGAGTACTTGTGAAAAAAACAACAACACTATAAACATCTCTATGTAGGTTTTGTGGGTGTATGTTCACAATTCTTTCAGGTAAATACCAAGGAGTGTGATTGTTGGATTGTGTATCAGAACAGGTTAAATTTTATTAGAAACTGACAAACTGTCTTCCAAAGATGTGAACCTGCAGTGAGGGAGCTCCTGTTGCTCCACATCCTCACCTGCATTTGTAGTTGTTTGTGTTTTAGATTTGGGCCATTTTAATTGATGTGTGGTGCTATCTCATTGTTTGTTTTCATTGTTTCTCTTTTGAATTTTTTGGATCATCTTTATTTGTTACTTCAGTGTGAGCTTCACAGAAAAATTGAGCAGAAAGTACAGAGAGTTCCCCTGTGTGTCCTGTCCACATATTTTGCACAGTATCTCTCACTATGAACATATTGCACAGGAGTGGTATGTTTGTTACAACTGATGAACCTACACTGACACATCATAATCACTGGAAGTTCATAGTTCACATTAGGATTCACTGCTTGGTTGTACATTCAATGGTATGTTTTCATTTTTTAAATTTCATGTACAGTGCTGAGCTTTTTCACGTGATTGTTTACCTTGCCATTTGTGTGTCTTCCTCAATGAGCTAAGTATCCAGATATTTTGTCTATTTTTAATTGACTTATTCATTTTGTTTCTGAATTTTAAGAATTCTTTGCATATTTTATTTAACAGTTCCAAATCAGATATGCCTTTAGCAAATATTTTCTCCCAGTCTGTGGCTTTTCTTCTTAGTCTCTTGACAGTGTCTTTGTAAAACAGAATTTTTCTATTTTAATGAAGTCTAAACTTTCAGTTATTTCTTTCATGAATGATGCCTCTGGTGGTGCATCTGAAAAGGTATTGCTAAGCAAAAGTCATTTAGATTTTCTCCAATGTGATTACCTAGGAGTTTTATAGTTTTATGTCTTACATTTAGGTCTGTTGTCCATTTTGAATTAATTTTTGTGATATATATAGGTGTGTGTCTATTTTTTTTTTCATTTGTATGTCCAGCTATTTCAGCACCATTTGTTGAGAAGACAACATTATGTTACTTCTTGTAAGATTGGTTGATGGCCTGGTGTTGTAGCTCGGTGGGAGAGTGCTTGCCTAGCACAAGTGAGGCATTGGGTTAGATCTTCAGCACCACATAAAAATAAAAAATAAAGGTATTGTGTTCATCTAAAACTAAAAAAAAAATGTTAAAAAGGAATGAAATATTTTTTAAAAATTGGTTGACTGTCTTCGTGTGGGTATACTTCTGGGCTCTCTGTTCTATATCATTGATCTAGTTGTCTGTTCTTTCACTCCATCCCTTACTGTCTTGATTACTATAGGTTTATAGTAAATTATGAAATGAGATGTAGTCAGACCTTTGACTTTGTTGTTCTTCTTCAATACTACATTTGCTATTCTGAGATTTTTCACTTTCCATGTAAAACTTTAGAATCTGCTTATCATATGTCCTCATCTATTATCTATCTAGTTGACGTCTTTTCTTTGTTCTTTTTCTTTTTTTAAATTCTTGATTTTGTGTCTCATACAAGTGTTGAACTCAAATTAATTCTAAGAGTTTGTTTTAAAATTATCTTAGATTTTCTACATGACAAACATATCACCTGTCACTGAAAAATACACCCTGTTCATGGATAGGCAGAACTAACATCATCAAAATGGCGATATTACCAAAAGTTCTCTATAGGTTTAATGCAATGCCAATCAAAATCCCAATGGCATTTCTTGTAGAAATAGATAAAGCAATCATGAAATTCATATGGAAAAATAAAAGACCCAGAATAGCAAAAGCAACTCTAAGCAGGAAGTGTGAATCAGGCGGTATAGTGATACCAGACTTCAAACTATACTACAGAGCAATAATAACAAAAACAGCATGGTACTGATACCAAAACAGGCGGGTGGACCAATGGTACAGAATAGAGGACACAGAGACCAGTCCACAAAGTTACAACTATCTTATATTTGATAAAGGGGCTAAAAGCATGCAATGGAGGAAGGATAGCATCTTCAACAAATGGTGCTGGGAAAACTGGAAATCCATATGCAACAAAATGAAACTGAATCCCTTTCTCTCGCCATGCACAAAAGTTAACTCAAAATAGATCGAGGAGCTTGATATCAAATCAGAGACTCTGCGTCTGATAGAAGAAAAAGTTGGCTCCGATCTACATATTGTGGGGTTGGGCTCCAAATTCCTTAATAGGACACCCATAGCATAAGAGTTAATAACAAGAATTAACAAATGGGACTTACTTAAACTAACAAGTTTTTTCTCAGCAAGAGAAACAATAAGAGAGGTAAATAGGGAGCCTACATCCTGGGAACCAATTTTTATTCCTCACACTTCAGATAGAACCCTAATATCCAGAGTATACAAAGAACTCAAAAAATTAAATAATAAGATAACAAATAACCCAATCAACAAATGGGCCAAGGACCTGAACAGACACTTCTCAGAGGAGGACATACAATCAATCAACAAGTACATGAAAAAATGCTCACCATCTCTAGCAGTCAGAGAAATGCAAATCAAAACCACCCTAAGATACCATCTCACTCCAGTAAGATTGGCAGCCATTATGAAGTCAAACAACAACAAGTGCTGGCGAGGATGTGGGGAAAAGGGTACACTTGTACATTGCTGGTGGGATTGCAAATTGGTGCAGCCAATTTGGAAAGCAGTATGGAGATTCCTTGGAAAGCTGGGAATGGAACCACCATTTGACCCAGCTATTCTCCTTCTTGGACTATTCCCTAAACACCTTAAAAGAGTGTACTATAGGGATACTGCTACAACGATGTTCATAGCAGCACAATTCACAATAGCTAGACTGTGGAACCAACGTAGATGCCCTTCAATATATGAATGGATAAAAAAAATGTGGCATTTATACACAATGGAGTACTACTCAGCACTAAAAAATGACAAAGTCATGGCATTTGCAGGGAAATGGATGGCACTAGAGCAGATTATGCTAAGTGAAGCTAGCCAATCCCTAAAAAACAAATGCCAAATGTCATCTCTGATATAAGGAGAGCAACTAAGAACAGAGCAGGGAGGAAGAGCATGAGAGGAAGATCACCATTAAACAGGGACGAGAGGTGGGAGGGAAAGGGAGAGAGAAGGGAAATTGCATGGTAAAGGAAGGAGACCCTTATTGTTATACAAAATTATATATAAGAGGAAGTGAGGGGAAAAGGGAAAAAATAACAAGAGAGAGAAATGAATTACAGTAGATGGAGTAGAGAGAGAAGATGGGAGGGGAGAGGAGGGGAGGGAAGGGGGGATAGGAAAGGATAGGAAAGGCAGCAGAATACAACAGACACTAGTATGGCAGTGTGTAAAAAAGTGGATGTGTAACCAATGTGAATCTGCAATTTGTATACGGGGTAAAAATGGGAGTTCATAATCCGGGTGAATCAAATGTATGAAATATGATATGTCAAGAGCTTTGTAATGTTTTGAACAACTAATAATAAAAAAAAATTAAAAATAAATAAATAAATAAATTCTTGATTTTGTGTCTCATACAAGTGTTGAACTCAAATTAATTCTAAGAGTTTGTTTTAAAATTATCTTAGATTTTCTACATGACAAACACATCACCTGTCACTGATGACTATTTGGTTTCTTACCAATCTATATACTTCCTTGTTTTTTATATTATTTCATTAGTGAGGGCCCTGTAACATATGGGTAAATAATATCAATAATAGTTGCATTCTTATTTTGTCCCTGACTTTAATGAAATATAATGTTTTGTTGTTTTTTAGAAAATTAATGTAGACAAAGAAGATTATTTTAAAGAAAAACAAAGACAATACTTTCTCACACACCCTCAACCACAACAAATAGGGAACAACCTAGAGGTAAAAATAACCCAAAGTATATATTATTATATTCAAAGAATTCAGATGTGCATATTCTAGAAGTACCCACCTGTTTTACCCTGTATTTTCAATGCTTCAGTTGACATAAAAAATAATAATTTCAAGGTACAAGAGAGCCTTAGTCCTAATTGTTGTATTCATCCCTTCCTTCTACATTCTAGTCAGGCCCTGCTATATGCTTATACATGGTAGGATATGATACTGAGCAAGGACAAATCTGGCCCCTGCTATTTTTAAAACACAGCATATTTTTTATAAATAAAATGCATTAATGAGTCAATGACTGTCTGAAAAAAAGAAAACTTATTATTGTGAAGTTAGAAGGTGATAAAATACAGGACCATTAAGCACAGACTTAATTAGAGTTCCAGCTGCAGTATGGAGATTTCTATGTCAGCTTCTTGTTTTTTAAAACTGTGTTGAATTATTTTTAAAAGGGAAAGGAAATAGAAGCTAGTATACATTTAATTTTTTTTAAAAGTATTAAAATGATAGTTGGCACATCTGGAGCTTGACAGAAGAATTGATTACCTTAGTATCTTCTGTCTTGCAGTAAAATGGCTAATTAGGGCTCAGGTGGTTGTGCCAGATTTATGTCTAACTGTAAAGGGTTATTAAAATGAGCGCTAATATAAAGAAAAAGTTTTAGTTTCAGCTCACCGTGCAAATAGAAATAAAAGTAACTGCCAATCAATACAGATTTTATGAATGATTCAAGACGCTAGCTTATAAAAAATCCATTTTGTTATAATTTTCTAAGAGGTCATTAGGATGTGCCTTTAAATATTTTTTTTCTTCCTAGAGCTAACCTTAGTGGATGTGAAGAGCATTTGAAGGCCTTGCAAGATTTACAAAAATGAACAGTTTTTGCTCTTCTTTTTGTTGTGTTGTTTATCCCACTGGTAATTTTAGTTAGCTCATTAGTGTCTTTACAGATGTGTTTCTGCCACTTTCTGGGGACTCCACAGCCAAATGTTTAACTCTTTTTTTTTTTTTTTTTTTTTAGAGAGTGAGAGAGGAGAGAGAGAGAGAGAGAGAGAGAGAGAACCTTTCAATATCTCTTCTTTTTTTTTTAGCTTTTGGCGGACACAACATCTTTGTATGTGGTGCTGAGGATCGAACCCGGGCCGCACGCATGCCAGGGAGCATGCTACCACTTGAGCCACATCCCCAGCCCCAAATGTTTAACTCTTGTTGTCTTTAGATCCTATGACATTTGTGCCATGGTGGGCTTCTATTTTTGGGAGGCTAGAAATCCCTTATTGGTAAATGTCCTTGGCAGTGTTTAAATTTCACTCTGTTTAATTTAAGGGGCACTTAACCACTGAGACACATCCCCAGCCCTGTTTTTAAAATTTTTTATTTGGAGACAGAGTCTCACTAAGTTGCTTAGGACCTCTAAGTATCTGAAACTGGATTTGAACTTATGATTCTTTGGCCTCAACCTCCCATATGTCACTAAGGAAACCAGAATAAGGGAGAAGGACTGCAGCACAGGCAAGAACAACTTGTGCCCACTGCAGGAGGAATTGTTTGCACTGTCCCAACCTCAAGATTTAGAGAAGAAGTAACCCCCGCACAGGCTGAAATCTGCAGACACCACATAAACCTGTTTTCCAACCTAGGTACTAGCATTTTCAGTTAGGTTGCCACTTTTAGTTAGTAAGGTTCAGCATTATGAGATTAAAGATGTCATTGGTAAGAAAACATTTTGGCTATTGAGAAGGGGAAGGAATAATGTAAAAACTCCTAAACTTTTCAAGTTGTGGATAACAGTATTGTTTTTTTCTGTTTCTAGGATGAACCAGTCAGGGATTTCAGGTTAAAGTGTTATTTGTGTATCAAGATATTTTACTGTTTTTCTTTATGGTGTATAATTTAAAAGTATGTAAAACGGCCAGATGCAGTGGTGCATGCCTGTATTCCCAGCTACTTGGGAGTCTGGCGCAGGATGATCTCAAGTTCTAGACCATCCTGGGCAACTTTAGTGAGACCCCGTCTCAAATCTAAAAAATTTAATTACCACGGGTGGGGTGTGTGTGTGTGTGTAACTCAGTGATAGAATACTTGCCTAGCATGCATAAGGATCTGAATTCAAATCCCAGTAATTAATAAAATAGTGTATAAAATGGCTTAGCTTAGTGTGTTTAGTTTTAGCTTTTAGAAAATGTCATTATTTTTATTATGCTAGAAAGATGAGAAGGCAGCCAGTGTTTTGTATTAAATTGTTTCTTCTAGCCTTACAGGTTCTAGTTTGTTTTATCATCTTCAAATTCTAAGTTCAAAGAATCTATCCTCTTTCATCTTCGAGTCCTACATTCAAGCTTTAAGAGGCATTTATCATGATCATATGATTTCAACAACCGCATTACTATCAATTGCCACAAGACTGATCTCTATGTAGATGAGGCCCAAGTAGGCATCCCTTGGATCTGGTAATCACGGCACACTCGTTAGATGATATAAGGGTGTTTAATCATCCTGGTAATCTGGATAAAGTCCCAGTTTCTCAGGTCTACTGTTAGTAACAATAACCAGTCACCAATAACACATTTTAGGAAAATTTAGTAGTTTCCAGTCCCCTCTTAAGAACATACATGTAAGACTGGGGAATCACATGTTACAGGTTGCCCTGATATGAAGCATTTGTGAGATTTGAGGTGGAATACAATTGAAAAGTCATGTTCAACTTCAGGGCCGACACATTCCAAATAAAATATATTCTTGTTGCTTGGTCCTGAGAAATGAAATTGATTTAGATTATTTTTAATAACAGACAATAAGGTCTTTTCTTTTGGACATTTAGAAGAAAAGCCCCTTTAAAAACCTATGTAATTGCTCCGACTTTTATGTGTTCTCTGAATTCTTTTTGTTTTTAACCAACAGATTCTTTTATAAATATAGTACCATATTTGACTTTATCCTGATCCTTTTGTAAACAGATAGCTCATATTTAGGGGAATGCATTACAAAATGGGATTTTAGAGTAGTTGTTAATAAAATTAAGGGTCAGCGAAGACAGACTCATCTGCTAGTGTAATTATTTCTATCTCAACTCCTTGTACTTTTCTGATGCTGTGTGATAATTTTTTATTGAAAAATTTAAGTGCTATTAACAAGCTATAGTGATCGGGTCTTAAAAGATTTTTTTCCCTGTAATCTCCAAGTGTTCTAATAATGAATGTTTGAGCTTAAAATCCTACTTTATAACATACGTCTTTTGGTTGTATTTTAAATAATCAAGAGATTATACTTATTTTTTAGTGATATTTTCAACCTCTGCAGTTTTCCCAAGACTCTCCCAGGCTATCCTCAAAGGGTGCACCTGTGTTCTCAGAATTGATTTTTCCACATGGTTTGTTTTTATCCTTTTCCTTTCCTTTGCCACTTCGTGTATGCTGTCCCTGCCAGCGCCCTTCACTCTCATCTGTGGTCAGCATGGGCCTTCAGTGATGTCTTACAGCCCCCACCAAATGTGTTGCTTAGCATTTGTCAGTCAGGAGGAGAGAAGAAACAGGTATTTTCCCCTAAAATAACCAATACAGCATTCTTGTCTTCCTGATTGATGGATGATCTAGGGTGTTTTCCCTAAAAGAGAGAGCTTTGCCTAACACCATGCTGATCATAGCAGTTTGTAAAAACCCTCTCTTTCTCCAGTGCTATAATAATTCCTTGTTCTAACATTCCCAGAGTCGATTCTTCTGTCCCTGCTTGCTGACTAATTCCTATATTCACATCCTGTCTCCACCAGGGCATGTTCTTATCGAGCAGTGATCAGTTCAGTTGGTTGACAGGTTGTATCTTTTTTTCTTTTTGTAGTGGTTTGAAATCACATTAAGAGGCTTGAAACGGTAATTTTCAATGCAGTGTAAAGCTGAAGGATATTGAAAATGTAAAACTCTTACAATCAAGAAAATAATAGCCCTGGTAAAACCCAGGAATAATTGAAAATGCATGCAGCAGATGCTTTGTAAATTTTTCCTAACTCTCCCACTGGGATACAAAGAAAATTGCCTTTAAAAAAAAAATCCCGTGACACTGTCTTTTATAATTAGAGCTATTAAGTTGAAATGATAAATAACCATTCAGTGGCATACTATCAAAGAAAATCGCCCTTTGCACTGATTTCTTCTGAATAGCAAGAGATCTGAGAGTATGGAATACAGGAAGTTGGATTCCTTTAACCCTGAGGATTGTTTAGAATTAAGGAAATTAAAAAGCAGGCAAGATGGTTTTCTTTTTTATTCTACAATATGGTCATGTCCGCTAAGTTAGTAAATGAAACTGTTTTTCCATGCAGGTAAAGAATGACAATCACAGCAGAGCGCACTACAGAAATGGCAGGTTTTTGAGACCTTGGTTTTCAAATATCTACTACAGGACACTTCAGTGAGGGCTTGTAACATTTATAACACTCAATAGACAAAGACAATTAAATTATTTTAAAAGGGAGCTTGTTCCTATTGTAGAGAATTAGACTCTGGGAAGAACAGGACACACGGATGGTCTGTCCCTGGAATGTGATGACACACAGAACAGGGCCTTTTCTGGCCATGGATGTTCCAGGACAATGATTTTGTGCTGTTCAGATTCCTATTTGTTATTGCCCATGTTTTATGCACGTAGGTAAATTTTGAGAAACAGTTTCCTGAGGCTTAGAGCAGAGAGGCCTATGAGAAGCATTAAAGGGAAAATCAAGTTTTTTAGTTGAAATCTAAGTAGCTTCTAGCATTGCAGCTCCTGGGAACATGTTTTCTGTAAGGCAACTAGATGAATATAATGAGAGTACCCTGTGCATCAATCCAATATTAGTTCTACACCCAAGGTCAAATGAAAGTTAATGACCATTTGTACACCAGAGATCTGAAACCCACATTTTATTTCTTTCTCATAATGACAAAAAGGAAGAGCAATTTATATTTAAATTGATTTAAATTTCAAAGCATAAACACAGAGGTCTCCGTGGTATTTTTTTTTTTTTCAGTGAAACTTCCTGGCAGGGATCAACTTTCTTAAAAAAGTCAAGTCCCATCCCAATCTCATTCCCCAGTGTGGACAGCATTTTGTGTTCTGTGGAACTACTACTATGTCCTCACCCTGCTGGGTTAGTGACACTAAATCAGAAGCCAGCATGCAATCTTAGGGCCACTTGATTTAATGATTTAGGTTTTGCATTTGTCGAGCTAATTAGCTGATTGAGGCAACTAATGGGTGTCTTTAACACACTGTTGCCTGGACAGCCTCTCCCCTGAAGCCTGCCAGCTCCTTTGTTCTGGGTCCTCTGGGGAGTGGGAGCTGTTTCCTGGATGAACACAAGATATATGGCACCCAGTACTCAGGGCAGGGCCCAGAGGCCATTATGCTAATCACCAGGTGCCCTGACAGGATGTGCATCCACTGAAAACCTTGTATCTGACTAATCCTGAGCATCTAAAGGTTTACATTTAGGGGTGCAAAGGTGGGGTCATGGAGGGAGATTGTCTGTCATTCACTTTTAGAATTTATAAATCTGTGACAGCTTCTCTTTATGCCCCTCAGGTACCAAATAAAAGAAATCCATAGATGTTTTTAAGTATTAAGTGTTAAAATGCTGAAGGAAATATTAGAAGTTGATCACATGATTGAAAGGAAAACTACATTAATAGCTAAAATCATCTCTAATAGGTATTAAAATATTCCTTAAGAAGAAGTATCCTTGCCATATTCTGTTTTCAGTGTTGCACCAAAATCTAGCAGTCCTGGTTCTGGAGTCAGGAAATTTGACTTCTACACTGTTAACTATGATAACATCATCCTCTGCTCAGATTTTTTTTTTTTTTTTAAAGGAAGAGGTGGGCTTAGTTGATGAACAGTGTACCTGCCAGAAGGTCATGTGCTAGGCACTAAGGACTGAGAAGTTTGCATTTCTCAATTACACATTACTATCTGACTCCATAGAATATAGAAATAATAACTGAAGATAATTCAATTTTTTCCCCAAAACTTTTTTCATGTCATTGAGATTTTTTTCTCAGGGAAAATCTACAGAAGGTCCTCCCCTCTCCCTCCAGGGGACATTTTCTGCTGTCATTTATATTGACAAGTAAGAGCCATCAAGGGAAATCTTCATCCTGGCCATATGACCCAGCTATTGTCCATCATTCGTCACATTAAAAGTCTAATTGTGTAAATAGCCATGAAAATGGAGCAGTTCTCAGCTCCATAATAAGTAACTCAAAGCTCATAATTTGTTTCAGATGAATTCTACCAGCGTAAGTAATGCTTATGGCAAAAGTGAAATTTACTTCATGCATTATTCTTTTCACTTATATAATACATAAATACTTAACATTTGATGATTTCTAAGTCATTTTCTTTGTGAGTGGAAAAACAATCTGTGGTTCCAGCTGTTTGCATTTTTCAGATAGGTTATAAAAATACTAAACTGTCTTACAGTGATTGAGATCTTTTTGTGGGATGAGATTTAGTAATACAATATTTTTACTCTGCAGCCCATGAAGGCATGCATTATACATTTTTAATTTAGGCAGTACATTTGAACATTAAGTGTTTTTGTTTAGAGATGTGTAAATTAGTTTATGAAATAAACTAATAAACAGCTGCATCAACCCATGAAGCTATGGTTTGGATACATGGTGTACCCCAAAAGCTCATGTGTGAGACAATGAAGAATGTTCAGAAATGAAATGATCAGATGATGAGAGTTGTAACCTAATCAGTAGATTAAACCACCGATAGGGATTAACTGGGTGGTAACTGTAGGCAAGTAGGGTGTGGCTAGAGAAGGTGGGTCACTGGGGGCGTGCCTTTGGGAGTTTATATTTTGTCCCTGGTGAATGGAACTCTCTTTCTGCTTTCCAGTTGCCATGCCCCAAGTGGTTTCTCTCCACCATGCCCTTCCGCCATAATGTTTTACATCACCTTGGCCCAGAGCTACTTGGACGGAACCTCTGAGACTATGAGCTGAATTGTTCTTGTGAGGCGTTTTGGTCATAGTGATGCAAAGCTGGCTAAAACCTTTCTCTCTCTCTCTCTCTCTCTCTCTCTCTCTCTCTCTCTCTCTCTCTCTCCCTCTCTCCCTCTCTCCCTCTCCCTCTCTC
>NW_025999905.1:13860633-13886049 GCF_001458135.2 Marmota marmota marmota | reverse complement strand
CCCTCCCTCCCCCTCCTCTCTCCCCCCCACTCATGCTGGCTGTTGAATCCACCACCCCCCTTACCCATGAATTACAGCAACAGCCCCAAAGTTCCTCCTTGACTAAATGAAGTTTTGTTTTTCTAAAGGAGCGGTCATCAATTTTAATTTGTATAGTAGTTATCTGCAGTACCTGTAGATAGTGCTAATTTCTGGGCCCTGCCTCTTGGGCCTTCATTTGATTGTGGATAGTGGTCCCAGCATCTGGATTTTAACCAGACTTTATTTAACCCTAAGTGATTTAGATGCTACACCTTGATGAATACATGTCAAAGTCTATATGATCTGCACACTCGAGAAACAAACTGGTTTTTATAAAGGGCATTTGTTGTTCTAATGAACCAGGCATGGTAAAGAAAATTAAAAATATACAACATATTTATATTACTACCAGCTCATTTATTGGAGAATCACCAGACTTGTCAGTATTTCTCTACCTGAATAGAGATTTTCTGATTGACATGACATCAGAATTGTAAAGCTTTATGACACTACCAGTAAAGGCTTTATAAGTAAGGAGAATTCTCAAGCTTTACTTAGTGAGCAGAGTCAGGAATAAATAAATATTCGCACTAAAGTTTCTATATGAAACTTGTCAGGAACGTTTTTTAGAGCTGATTTGCACTGATAAAAGGAGAACTGCATTTGAACCTGGCTTCGATGAAGCGCCCCTGAACCAAAGCCATGGCCGTCTGGTTCTCCTCTTGTCATCTGGTGAACTTCGATTTCTTGTAAATGCAAACATTTCATTAAAACAAAGTATTTGCATTAAGACCTATTAAGATCAACTTGGGAAGTTTGTGCCTTATCATGTTGGGTTTTTTTGTTTGTTTGTTTGTTTGTTTTCCTGGTAGAAGAATGTGGAAAATTTGAGTTTGAGGTTGTCTTTACAGCCTTAGGAATGGAGGATAATTTTTAGAAATAGTGTCTGTGTACCTGCGTTCTAGTTACCACCGAGAACAAAGCGAGACAAATGCAGCTTGCTGCCTCGGCTTTGTAGGTTCTACTTTTCTTCAGTGTGTTTGAAACAGTAGAACTAAGTGCAGGTTCTTTTCCTCTGTCCCAGGGATGCTTTATGCAGCAAGCACAAATTCAGCACATGCGAGAAAGAAAGCAAACTTCCTGTTGAGGGGTGAGGGGAGGATTAAGAAAAATTGGAGATTGTTCATCATCTCTGGCTGAGAACCCTTCCTGCTGAGGGTAGAGAAGTGGTGAAGAAGTGGGGGGGGGCAGGCAGAGGGGGTCCCCAGGCAGTGGTGTGTCCACCTACCTGGTATAAGAGAAGTGGCAGACTTTCATCATCACATATCATCACACAGCTGATATGGTGGTTCTAACACCCCAGTGCCTTGTACCTCCAGACTCCAGGTCATCATGGAGACTGACCTCAGGCTTAGACTTCAGATCTCACAGTTGTACCTAAATCTGAGTTCTTGAAGTTGCTTTTTTTTTTTTACCTTGTAACATTAGGCCTATTTTGTCAATCTATGTGAAAATTCCAAATATATATACTTTTATTCGTTTGAGAGGAAATATGGCTTCAACGTGGACTTGAAAAATGTGTACATTGTCCATTTCTTCCATAAATAGTGTTGGGAAAACTAAATATTCACATGTAGAAAAATAAAATTTGACCCTTACCTCACATCATATATAAAAATCAACTCCAAATGGATTAAAGACTTAAACTTTAAGACCCCAAACTATAAACACTTAAAAAAATGTAGAGAGAAGTTTCATGACATTGGTTTTGAAATGAATTTTTTAAAAAATATTACCTCAAAAGTACAACAGCAAAAGCAAAAATAAACAAATGGGATTGCATTGATCTAAAAAGCTTCTGCACAGAAAAGGAAACAGTTAAAAGAGTGAAGAGACAGCCTACAGAATGGGAGAAAATATTGGCAAATCATCTGATGAAGGGAAATACTTGAAATATTCAGGGAACTCAGATAATTCAATAGCAAGACCACAAATACCCAGTTAAAAGTGGGCAAAGGACTTGAATATAGATTTCCCAAATGGAGTCATACAAGTGAGCAGCAGGTATATGAAAAAATAATAGCCTTAAATATCAGACCAATGCAAATTAAAACCGCAGTGAAATTTCACCTCATACCTTTTAGGAAGGTTATTGTCAAAAAGATGAAAGTTAACAAGTGTTGGTGAGGATGTGGAAAAAAAGGGAACCTTTGAATGTTATTGGTGGGAATGTAAATAAGTCCAGCCATTATGGAGAATAGTATAGAGGTTCCTCAAAAAACCAAAAAACTAAAAATAGAATTACCACATGGTCCAACAATCCCACTCTGGCCATCTACCCATAGGAACTGAAATTATGTTGAAGAGATGTCTGCACTCCCATGTTCACTACAGCACTATTCACAATGGCCAAGATGTAGGTCACTCTCGAGTTCATCAATGGATAAATGGGGAAAAAAAGTGAGATAAATATATAATGAAATACCATACAAACTTTAAAAAGAAGTAAATGCCAATGTGTTAGTCAGCTTTTGGTCATTGTGACCAAAAAACCTGATAAGAACATACCAGAAATGAAAAGTTCACTGGGCTCACAGTTTCAGAGTTTTAGTCCAGGGTATGCTGACTCCATCACTCTGGGCCCAGGGCAAGGTATAACATCAGGCTTGGGGGTGTGGTGGAAGAGCACTGCTCACCTCATGGCAGTCAGCAAGCAGAGAGAGAGGGGAAGAGACCATGGGGAACATGAACACCTCCAGGGAACATCACCAATGATTCACCTCCTCCAGCCACGTACTACCTGCCTGCATTTACCACCCAGTTAGTCCATTCAGACTAGGATGGACTAATTAGGTTACAGCTCTCATAATCTAATTATTTTATCTTTGGCTGTTCCTGCATCAACACAGGAGTTTTTAAGGGACACACGCGTTCAAGCCATAACAACTGTCATTTGTAGCAAATAGATGAATCCAGATAACATTTTGTCGAGCAAAATAAGCCAGCGTACAGGAAGGTAAATACTGCACAGTCTCACTTATATGTGTGTGTGTGCAGGACGGGGTGCAGAGCAGGATGGGGAGAGGAGTCAAAGAAGTAAAGAGCAAACTGGTGATTCCCAGGGGCTTGGGTAGATGGCAGGGTGAGGTGGGGTTTGAGGATGGGGATATGTTGACCAAACGGTTCACAATTTCATTTAGGAGGAATAAATCTTTGAGGTCTATAGTACAGCATGGTGACCAAGGTTAATATCTATTTCAAATTGCTAAAGGAATAGATATTAAATTATTTCACCATGAAAATATATAATAAATATGTGAGGTGATGGATACATTAACTCGATAATAATCATCCCACAATAGATACCTACAGTCAGCTCTCCATATCTGCAGGGTGTACATCTGTGGATTCAGCCAACCATGGATCAAAAATATTTTTTTAAAAGCTTGCAGAAAGTTGCAAAAGGCAAAACTGAAATTTTCCATGCACTGAGCACTATGCTGCATCCAGGTGATTGAAGTGGTGGCGGGTACCCCTCCTGGGAGCCACCTCTCCTCACTCAATCCTCAGTCTCTACAGCACTTGTTTTTTGAGCCTCTTTCACCTTGTATCTCATTTGTGTACTACCTAGTTAGGCCTACAATGGTTGTGTCTATACCAAACAGGTACAGATTCTTTTTTCTTGTTCTTATTCTTTAAATAATAGAGTATAATCATTATTTTTATAGCATTTACATTGTCTTAGGTGTTATCAGCAACCTAGAGATGATTTAAAGCATACAGGAGGATGCATGTAGGCTATATGCAAACACTTCACCATTTTATATAAGGGCCTGGAATTCCCTTGTATTTGGTAACGTACGGAGGTCCTGATACCAAGGGATGACTGTATATAATAATAGAAAATCATCCACAATGTATACCTATGTCAAAAATCACATTGTGCCTCATAAATACATAGGAGCTTCTTTCTTATCCTGAGACAGAAGCACTCAGGAAAAATAAAGTTCCTGACTGTGCTTGCTGCTGATTGACTCTGAGGTTGCTTGCCTTGTGAGAGGGTTGGAGGCCAACTTTGAGACAGTCTCCACCATATCTCAAGCCTGAATTTGTGTGCAGACCAGCACAGCATACCTGTCCTCAGTACTGTTCCTGGCCTCATCTCTCAGGCCGAAGCCCAGCCAGGGAAGATGGGCCCTGTGCCTACTGTCCATCTCCGCTGTTCTCTCCCCTCCTTCCCACCAACCACTGGAAGCAACCTGGGACAGCTCAAGTTTTTCCAGCCCATTATTTTCTGACTTCTTCCTTCAGGTGGACAAGCCTGGGGCCTGTTCATCACAGGAGAGAAGAATCTGAGATCTGGTAGTTACAGAGTTGGGTCTTGAGGTACAAAGGCAAGTAGCATTTTTCTATAGATCTGTCTGTTGTCATGCTGCAAAATTCTACCTTGGGTGTTAACATAGGAATATTAATGACTTTGTCTTTATGTTTCTTATCTTCTCCTCCATCCCAAGGATACATGGCTTGATTAGGAAAAAAGTTCCCATTTAATATGAAAGTGCAAAAGAGAAAAGCATATTGCCGTACTTGATAGTGGAAAGTAACTGCCGGTTGGTGATGGAGCACCTCACACCCATGCTTCATTCCACATCCATCCCCAGGTTGTGGTTATGATCATCCTTCCCACTTTTTATGAAAAATGAAACTGAAGCTTAGTAGTTGATGGAACATGTTCTAGGTCATATACTAGAAGTAGAATTACTACATGGAAATAATTCTACATTCCCCCCAAACATATTATGAAAGGAAGTTCCTTTAAATTCTAGCTGGGTCTATTTTGATGAGGGAAATGTCAGGTCTTTTCTGGACTCTTCTTAAGCTGCACCCCTCCTCTTCTGTTTTTATTCAGTGGCCCTTATGGAGTCTTTAATTCTGTTCTCAAAAACAGGGACTCCCCAGGAACTCATGGTGGTTCCTCTGTATGTTTTAGAATTCCATAGTCATATCAACAGGAAGATTTAGCAGTAAAATTATTGACAATTTGGAAATAAACAACAAAAAGAGCCTTATAGGAGTGTCAAAAAGTTGTAATAAATATGATGATTAACATGTAGATTGTCTTCTGTGAAGCCTTAGCTAATAAGAGTGTTCCATATAGATCTGACCTATTTTGTTTCCTGGCTTATAGTCCCCAAGGCAGAATTATGAAAAGCTGTCGTACACAAACCCAGAGACTCATGTTCAGCTCTGGTTAGCCACTTGCTGTGACTTAGTGGCTGCCAGAGGCTCATTTTCTTACTCTGGAGATGGAGCCAATGGCACGTGCCTCTGGTGGGGTTAAGTGACATGGCATGAAGCACATAGCTTTCTGATGGCATAACACAAGCTCTGAAGCCATTAGCCAAGACAGATCTTTTCAAATTTAGTTCCCAAGAGAGATCATATAGAGTGGTGGCGTGTACTCGGATCTTTTTAAATGAATGAGCACCATACAGTGTCTGAGCGTCATTGCTACTCCTGTCTTGTACAGTGTGATCATAGCAGATTGGTCTGAATCTGTCCCATCATCAGAACACATCCTCAAAAGGCATGTAGAAAAAGCTAGATCATTCTGCCTCTCAAGAAAAATGTCAAAGAAGAATCATACCTAAGCTTACTTTGATTTTTATCCATTGAGGTTTTATTTTGGTTGGCTAATATACAAGCTGTCTTTGTATTACAATAATTTTTTTTTTTCTGGTACATTGCTTGGTAAGCATAGGAACGGAAACTGGCTACTGGGATCAAGTACTGATTGCTCTTTATTGTCCTGGTCAATGGGGTCAATGTTTATGCTCAAATTAAAGGACCTGATATGGGATACCTTTGCTCTAGTGACATTATCATTTTTCTGTTGAGTAACTTTTCCATTAACTGGGCTTGTATTGAATTTTATTCAAAAGAAAATACTGTAAAAACCTACTAAGAAATGGGAGAGAAGGAAGTTTGGAGGGTCTTGACTGTGAGACAAAGACACAGAATTGAAATGGAATCCTCTCTGCCTTAGGGCTGGGATAAATCATGCATCAGGGAGGCAGTGGGCAAGCAGCAGCCAGAGCGCTTCTCTCTTGTTAGAGCCCTTCTCTCTTGTTAGAGCCCCTCCAGCGCAGTGTGTGCAGTGTAGGCGTCGGCAAGGATGCTAGAGCTTTTTAGCTACATCGATTGTGTCTTTTGAGGGTGGTAGATTGCCAGCATACCTTCATTCAAATGTGAGTGAAAGTAATACATTTCTTTTATGCAGCAAACATTTTATTTTCTGCTCTATATAAAAGCATGGTTTGTGAGGCTTGGGGAGGAGGGAGTGGGCACTTAAAAAATGAGTAAGTTATTATGGCTCTAATTTTCAAAGGCCTAGTAGGAAATTCAAGTCAGTTCTTGCTCAGACTCTTGGCAGTAAACCTCCTGCTTTCTTAGTTTTCAGCCTCCCATTTGCTTAATTAATTTTAGACAATTTAATCTCTTTTTTTTTTTTTACACTGTTGGTGATTAAACTCAGGCCTCATGAATGTTGGGAAGTGTTCTACCACTGAGCTACATCCCAGCCCTTTTTATCTTTTGAAACAGGAACTCACTAAGTCACCAACACTGGCCCCAAACTTGTGATCCTCCTGCCTCAGCCTTCTGAGTAGCTGGGATTATAGGCATGAACCACCATGCCCAAAGACAATTTAATCTTTATAGCATATTGGTACAGATAGAGTCAGACCTCGGTACTTAACTTTCTCTTCCACTGACTCCTGTGTAATTCCAGACAAGCTATTTAGCCTCTTTTAGATTCAGCTTTTCAATCTGTAAAATGAGGATAATTAGTGGTACTTGAAATCAGATTGGGGGGGGGGAGTCAACTGTACACCTGCCCTAAAATATCACTAGGATAACAGATATTATATCATCTCATTTAACTCAGATTTCTATAATAAGAATAATAAAACAGACAAAATGTACATGGAGTCTGCTGGACATTTATAAATGCTCCTTGATGGAGGTAAATATATATATACACATATATATCTATATATACACATCTATCTGTGAGGAACACTTTCTCAGTGAATATTGAGAATACTTTCTCATTTAAGCACCACTCAAGGCCCACCACGGCAGCCCCACTAACCTGTAGATGGGCTAGCTTTTGGGTGGTGATTAGTGATAATTCTAAAACCAAATCATGCTTGAGGAGTTGCTCAGCCTGGACAGTGTGATTTTTGTTTTTTGGGTTTTTTTTGTTTTGTTTTGGGGGGTGCTAGGGATTGAACTCAGGGGCACTCAATCACTGAGCCACATCCCCAGACCTATTTTGTATTTTATTACAGACAGGGTCTCACTCAGTTGCTTAATGCCTCACTTTTGCTGAGGCTGGCTTTGAACTCATTTTCCTCCTGCCTCAGCCTCCCAAGTTGCTGGGATTACAGTCATGCACCATCGTCCCTGGCTTGGATAATGTGATTTTTATACATGTATGTGTAAATGTGTAAGAAAATTTATGAGTGTCATAAAAATTAAGTATTAAAAGTGTCGGAAAATATACTCAATTATAATTTGTCAATTTAAAATTAAAAAAAATATTTTTATAGTGTTGGAAAATTACCAAATGAGATGATTTTATAAAGGTAAATGCTAAATCCCAAGAAATGTCATTCACCTTTTATTATAGAAATTTAGCCTCTCACTAGTCCCACTAAATAAGTCCTGAAATATATTTAATACATATTAACATTAAAAGGTGTCAAATTATTAACCTGCTTCCAGTGGTCACATACCTTAGTTCAGGAATGCTAGTATCTTTACCACAGGGATATAGGGAAGATTAAATGGGATAATTCACATTAAAAGTTTATCAAGTGCCTGAAACAGTTAGAGCTGTACACATTTATCACTATCATAGTGATATTTCCTTTGCCCATCCTACCTTACTTGCTACTAAATGAACTTCAAGTTCCTTAGCCTAATATTCATTCCTGTGTTAGTCAGCCTTCCATCCATATAATAAATGTCTGACATAATTAACTTATAGAGTAAAAAGACTTACTTGTCTTATATATACTTTGGAGATTTCAGGACATAATTGATTTGCCTATTTCTTTGGGTCTGTGACAAGGCTGCACATCATGGCAGAAGTGTGTGGAAGAGTAAAACCACTCACCTCTTACCTGGGAAGTGAAAGAAAAAGCAAGCAAGAGGCCAGGGTCCCACAGTCTCCTTCAAGGTCATGCCCCAATGACCTAAATACCTCCTATTAGGCCCCACCTCCTAAAGGCTTCACTACCTCCCAATAGTGCTAAGGTGGTGGGGGCTTGGGGGGACTAAGGCTTTACCATATGAACCTTTGGAAGATATTCCAGATACAAACTACAGTAAAGCACAATTTCTTTTCCAGTTTTGTATTTTATTATCCCCATACTGCACTGTCACTGTGCCTAAGCTTTTATCCAATTTTCTTCTGCTATATAACAGTTCACCACCTTGACTGCCTTCCTCCCCTCACCTAATCTGCCTGTCAGAGTCTACCCTTTCTTTGAAGCCGCTTGGATTATCTCAATCCCTTCCTCTCAAGGGGATGTTACATTTTCCCACTTGTATTTATCTTACAATTATTGCTTTCTGAATTGGCCACCTTTACACAGCATGACTGTGTACTAGAAATTATCTCTAGTGCTGGGAATATGAAAATATTCTCTTCTTTTTTTATTATTAGTTGTTCAAAACATTACAAAGCTCTTGACATATCATTTTTCATACATTTGATTCAAGTGAATTATGAAAATATTCTCTTCTTTTGAGGAATTCATGATGTAAGATTAGTAGAGTATTGTTTGTGTTGCTAACTATAAAACACTGAGATAAAAACGTTGGTGTATGGAAAAAGCTCTGTTAGTCCAGGAGAGGGTGCTTCATTTGTCCAGGGCCCCAGACATGGGTAGTGAGGACCTCAGAGGCCTGTTCATGAAGATGGTATTTGGGCTGGGGAATCCCGTGGATGGTGTTACCTGGTGAAAGGGGGGAGGAGGATCTCCCAGGCCAGAAACAAGAAATGTAGGAGATGCATCTGGAGAGAGAGTCCGAGACCTGATGGCCTGGCTTTTGAGGTCAAGGTGAGGGCTTCAGCTTGAATGTTGGTCAGTGCTGAAGAAAGTGGAGCATTGGTGTGAGAGCTTCCAAGCCCACACATCTCTGGGGACGGTGCTATGGAACTGGCCTGGTATTAGGGTCATGTTCTCTAAATGGCAGAGGCCAAGTGGTGGTGGGGTGGTGACATGATCACTCTCCCACCTTGGAAATGCAACTCAGGCAACTGTATGGAGAATAGATGAAAGTGAGGCTGTGAGAGCAGCAGGTGAGAGCCGATGACATCCTGAGCCGTGACAGTGGCCAAGAAGACGGGCGGAAGTGTCGCAAGTGGAGAAGTGACAGGATTTAGTACGAGACTGATAGGAAGGCCAGGTGGAGGGAAGCCCATGAAGATGCCTGGGGTTTCCAGGTCCTTCCAGGTTCAGAATGTGGTGGTGATCTAAGGTACATAACAAAGCCCAGGAGGAAGAAGAGGCTGCGGAGCAGAGCAAAGGTGGTGCCTGCAACTCCAGGCCCCGACATCATCACTCCAGAGGACTACTCCCTCTCGAGGACAGGGGCTGGGCTGCAGCCTGCATGTAGGTGACAACATCATAGTGCATGAAACAAAAATGTTCCCCGTGTCACTGGAGCTGCAGGCCTGGATCTCAGAGGAGAGGGCAGAGATGCTGACAGTTTGGGGAATAACCCTCATTGCAGTGAGGAATTGCAACCATAGGAGCAGAGAAGATCACCAAGGGAAGTGACAAAGAGAAGAAGAGAGATTGGGACAAACTTGGATTTTTACAAGGGTTCAAGGATGCAGAAAAGAGGGTTTTAAATCAACTGTCTCAGGTTCAGGTGAGAGGCTGCACAGCTTGGGGCTGAGAGAAGGTTGTTGGGATAGAGAAGCAACAGTCACTGGTCAGCATTCAGAGAGGAGCTCCGGGGCTCTGGACAGCCGGGTTGTAACCCCACATGGAGTGAGTGGGTGGTAAATTCCCATTCCTAATTTTCAAATTTCAGTGCTCAAAACAAAACAAAAATGTAAAAAGTTACACGTACATTTTTTTCTTTGTAAAGACCAGAAGAGATTTGAGTGTTGGGAAACATTTGGGTTATTTATTGACAACAGTAAGTCTGGTTTCTGAGCACTTCTTCCTGCAGGATCGTTCCCCTGCCCTCCCTCTCTCCCACACAGGATGTGCTCCTTGCTGAATGTGCATGGCATGTTGTTGAGGGGCCTCCAAAAGTAAATATTATGACCAGTTCCAGGAGGGTACAAAAAAACAGTTGATTATTTACATAAAGAGGAACTGGGTCCTGCCTCCTGCAGCCTGGAAACACAACAGTGTTTTCTTAACATTTTTATGTCCACAACCCATAGAACACATAAAGATCCTGACCTGGTTTGCATCTCATTCCCACTTGTGAAAAGTACTAGTTGTGATGCATTTTCAATCTTAACTATATTCCCTATCCTTTCTTTTGCATCCCATTCTGTTTCATTAAAAATGAAATGAGATCTTGGTCAAAAGCTGGGTGTAGTGGCAGGCACATGCCTTTAAACCCAGCTACTTTGGAGGCTGAGGATCAAAAGTTGGAGGGCAACCTGGGCAACTTCGTGAGAACCTGTCTCAAAG
This sequence comes from Marmota marmota marmota, assembly GCF_001458135.2. Classification (NCBI taxonomy): domain Eukaryota; kingdom Metazoa; phylum Chordata; class Mammalia; order Rodentia; family Sciuridae; genus Marmota; species Marmota marmota. The sequence continues at coordinate 13,875,298 of NW_025999905.1, read as the reverse complement.
TAAAGTAACAAGGGCTGGGGATATAACTCAATGGTAGAGCACTTGTCTAGCATGCACAAGGCCCAGGATTCAATCCCCAGTACTGAAAAAAAAAAAAAAAGAGAGAGAAAAAGTCCTAGTCGGGATTAGTTTGACTGGTGCTGTTCTGCTCCATCCTTGACTGAGGCAGAGATGAACAGTTGCGGATACATACATTTACATATGAAGACTAGGAATGAGAACTTCACCTTACTAGTCTCAGTGTCCTGATCTATGAAATGGACATGCTTTTATCTGCCCAAGGCTGAATGTCAGATGAGACCCTTTATGAAAGGGATTTCTCTTTGAAAAAAAAAAAAATGCTGCCCAGGTGAAAGATTATATTATTGCCCAAACTTAATTTCTTGGCAAAGAATCTAACAAATCATTTTTCTTTATTATATTTGTTGATTTCTTACATAGAGACTTAAAATACTAAATTTCCGTCTGTAGGAAAATTTTTCATTTGTTTGGAAGAAAAAAAAATTGTTTAATTCTTAAAGAAGGGTCCCAACCATAGTGCCTTACATTCGTTGAGTATTTAATGTGGCTCTTAATCTTTGCAAAATTAATCAGAAATTACCTAAGCATTGCTTTGAAAGGACATCAGTTCTCTTTTTCCAAGTAATATTATTAGTACCATTACTAGGAGAGTTTTTTTTTAGCACCCATCTTAGTAAGTTAGGGATGGGGGTGGGGAGAAAACCTTTTGCTCCCAAATCATCAAGAAAATGACATCAAGGCAAGCCTGGAGATCCTTAGGGACTATCAACTGTCACTCATCTTGAATCCCTTTTGGCTAATTTACAAATAGATACATTTAAACTAGATATTATGTGAATTAGTGCTAATTAATTCACATATTTTCTTATTCTCATGTGGACTCTAATGTTCACTATTCAGAGTACATGCTCTAGATCTTAAACTTGTGTTTTTGTTGTGGTAAGTTATTTTCAAAGGCCATTTCTTGCTTTAGATTCTGAGTGTGGAGAGATAAGGGGATGGTTTGTGTTGGCAGAGAGTGAGGCTTCCAGCCTCCCTGGGCCCAGAAGCTGTCATTCCTTGTGTACGTGTTCTGCTGGGAGAAACTGTCCCAGAGTCAATATTTGCATAGGAAAATTTGCCCAATCTACCTTTATTTGATCAGATAAGAGAAAAACTAAACTCAAATCTGACAGCTTCTGCTTCCTCCTTATACCACACAGTACCTCACTACTAGGAGGTATGAAGAGGGAAATTGTCTCCTAATTAATTCTCTGACATTAACATTAATCTGCCTATTAAAGGTTCAGCAGAGTGAGCATTCCTTTTTAGATGGCTCCAGCCACGCATTTCATGCATGTGACTTCATGGGGTGATCATAAATCCTTGGAAGTCCAGGGTAAACAAGTTTTTGTTCCCAAGTGGTATATATAAGCCAGTGGCTAAAATGCATCCTTGGAATTATGATTTTTCAGTATTTCCAAGAAAATAATGTTATTTATATGTTAGAATATTGTCATTTCTTCACCTCAGAGTATTGAGGTTCAGAGTCCAGCAGAAAGTCTCTCCAGTATGCAAACTAGAGTCCCATGACCAGCCTCAGTTTCCCCTCTCTGTTAATTTAAGTGTAATGCCAGACAATAGATTTTGAAGTCTGCAAAGCTGCAACAATAAATGTAATATTTGAGAGCTGGGGATATACTTCTGTGGTAGAGAGCTTGCCTAGCATGCAGGAGGCCGGAGGTTCAGTCCCAAGTAACACAAATGGGTGAATGAAAGAACAAATCAAGCATTATGTTGCCAACAAGATAGAAAAAAAGAACTGACTTTCTACCCTAAGTTTGGTTGTATGTTTGTATGATCCTCCTGTAATTCTATTTCTTTTCTTTTCTTTTGAGGGAGTACTGGGGATTGAAATCAGGGGCACTTGACCACTGAGCCACATCCCCAGCCCTATTTTGTATTTTGTTTAGAGACAGAGTCTCACTGAGTTGCTTAGTGCCTCACTTTTGCTAAGGCTAGCTTTGAACTCATATTCCTCTTGCCTGAGCCTCCCAAGCCACTGGAATTACAATGTGTACCACCACACCCGGCTGTAATTTTAATGTTTTAAACGATGAGAATGAACAACTTGACAGGTATTATCAATAACTGTAATTCTATTTCACATATTAAGAATTATGCCTAAATCTCAACAACACAAAATTGTTATTCATTGTCCTGAATGTTTAATGTCCTAGGTTAGTAAGGTAAGAAAAAGAAATGTTTACACCCAAGTACCTTGTTGTTTTAAAACAAAACAAAACAAAAAAATGAATTTAGGGCCTGGGGCTGTTAGCTTTATGGTAAAGCGCTTGCCTTGCACATGTAAGGCAAGTTTGATCCTCAGCATCACATAAAAATAAATATATTGTGTCTATCTACAACTGAAATACACACACACATACACACACATATCATTATCATTAAGAGACTTCAATATTTATTTAAAGTACTTTTAACTTTCATGTGAAGTATATATACAATGAATCGCCAAATTGTTAGGTATACACAGAGCTTTGACACATTAACCTCATATTCCTTTCTGATAAGCTAGATAAACCTCTCCCAACATCCTGCTATACCCTTGAAGGGTACCATAAATATTGTGTGTGAGAACAGTTCTTGACAAATGTACCATTCATGTGGTTCACAGGATTTGGGGCTACTTAGAAGACAAGGCTTGTGATTCAAATTTTCTATCTGATGGTTCTCTCTGTAACTTCTGCACAAAATCCAGTATTGGCTTGCAAACCTTCAGAGATCAGCATCTAACCAGTTAAGGAAGTAATCTGTTTCATTTTTGTACAACTCACGAGTATTCAAATGCCCTTGTTAATACAGAACTATGCATAACACTATTCATCTCTTTCTTTCTCCTATTGCAGATAGCTCTTCTCAGTTGTAAAGAGTCCTTCCTCAGCTGTGTGGGGTGGTTCACACCTGTAATCCCAGCAGTTCAGGAGGCTGAGGCAAGAGGATCACAAGTTCCAGAACTCTTGGCAATTTAGGGAGAACATGTTACATAGTGATTCTGCCTTTGTAGTGGTTCTGCCTTTAACTGCTCATCCACAAAGGGACTGATCTGTATTAAGATCTGTTCCAAAGATGTTTTTAGGTTTCTTTTCCACATTGGTTGTGTGAGTCTGAGGTCCCTGGAGAGCCTTGCTGAGAGGGAATACCATTTTGGGGTCATCTTCCAGTTCTTGCTGAACAGCAGCACAAAATTTTCAGAGGTCTCAGTCCATCGATGGCCAATCTATTCCTCTGGGCTCATGATGAGGCTGAAGAGCATGGTGGAAGGGTATGGCAGAGGGAGCAGTTCATTATATGGCATCAGAATGGAGAGGCTGAGGCAGAAAGAGTCTAAAAAATATATTTTTAAAATAAATTTAGTAGGCTAAAATACTCCAGAATTTAATTTTCTTCATTATTCATCAAAACTAAAGCTTTAAAGAGCAAAAATTCAAATAAAGCACAAATGAAATACCCAAGTGTGACTGCTCCTCATGTGATGTGATCCGGCTTGGTGTATCACTAACTTACCCTCCAGGATAGTACTTCTCATTTCAGTTGATTAAATGGAATTCCTCACTTCTGCAGCCCTCTGCCATTTTAAGTGGAGTTTAGGGTGTTATTCTAGATTTTGTTTTTCCTTTGAATTCTCACCTCTAGTTTTTCCAAGAAAACATGAGTGTTTTTCTTTATTCAAAGTTTCCTCCTAACTGGGTAACAGTAGCTACAGGGGGCCCCTTTGAACAAGTATGAATGGCACATATATATTTTTTTCTTAAAAGAGGAGAAAAGTCTCTGCCCCCTTCCACTGTTTTTGCCTACCTATAGATGCTCAGCTGGCAGGACTTACCTTGGTGGTCTGTGGAGTTAACAGAATTTTTCTTCTTCCCTTCTTCTTTCATAAATAGCTTAGAAAAAAGTAGCTTATTATGTAAGTAGGTATTGTCAAGTAGTGCCATTGTGGTCACTCGGGGATGAATTGTCGGTCCCAGTCAGGGCTTGCTGAGTAGTGCTGTATTCACAGCACTGTAGGGGGCTCCATGCTGAGTGCTGCACCCCAGGCATGAAAGGCATACAAAAGCAAAAGGCGCATGAAATGATATTCTAAAAAATACAGAGCAGAGAGCAAATATTTAAAAGTACACAAAATAATGCAAAGCGAATCCATAAGTACAGCAGGTTACTTCCCGTTAGCGAGGTTGCTATGTTTTTGATGGAGAAGGCAGAAAGGGTAAATGTCATGGTGGATACAAGGAATAATTTATCCTGCTTTGCAGGGATCACTGACCCCTGCCTCTCCCTCTTCTCCTCTGTTCAGTTCACAGGCAAGTTGTGTCCATTTTGTGTAAAAAAAAAAAAAAGAAAAAAGAAATACAACTCAAGTCATGCCATGTTTCTCCTGCTCATTGTCACTCTCTGGTCTAAGCCCTTGTCCTTTCCAGACAGTATGGTAGCAATAGCTGCCTAACTGGTCTCCCTACTTCCACTTGATTTTGTTCTCTGTGAAGAAGCCAAAAAGAAGAAAGGAGCACATATATCAAATCACACAATTTCTCATGTAAAATTCTTTAAAGGTTCCCCATGTTCTTAAGATCAAATCTAAATTTATTGTGGACTGTACTGTGTTCAGGATTGTCTCATGTCACTGTCCTCTGCCATGTGTAGCTTCATTCACCTCAACCTTCAGGTCTGGGCCCCAGTACCACTTTTTTTTTTAATTTTTTTTTTTTTTTAGTTTGTAGGTGGACACAATACCCTTACTTTACTTTTAGGTGATACTCAGGATCAAACCCGCTGCCTCATGGGTGCTGGGCGAGCGCTCCACCACTAAGCCGCAACCCCAGCCCACCAGGACCACTTTTTTAGAGAAGCACTGCCCATGACCCTCTCTATACAGTGACCTCTGCTAGTTGGTCTTCTGCCATCCTCCCCCACTCACTCACTTACTCTTTTCTCTTCTCTCTTTTTCTTTCTTTCTTTCTTTTTCTTTCCTGCTGATTGAAACCAAGTTTGCTTTACTACTGAGCTGTATCCCTAGCCTTTTTAAATTTGATTTTGAGCCAGGGTCTCATTAAGTTGCCCAGGCTATCCTTGAACTTATAGTCTTCCTGCTTGAGCCTCCTGAATTGCTGAGATTATAGGTGTGTGCCGCTGCACCCAGCTCCTATTTGTTCTTTTAAGGCCCTTATTGTGACTTTTAATTTCATCTTATTTTTTCTTTAATTACCAGTTATAGTAATAGTTGTTATTGACTATTTCCCCAGATAATATTTATGCTTCATGGAGCTAGTCATCACTCTTTGATTTGAGTTGCATAGAACACTTTTTTTTTTATTGTTGCTGAATGTTAGTGTGAAGATAGAGATTCAGAGGAAGCTAGAGTCTTGGGGGAAGGCTTTCAGTGATGAGCAGAAGTTCACTTAGTAAAATAAATAATACATAGGCCAACACCTGGCACTTGTTTTTATATTTTTTGAGACTGATTATTTTAGCAGTTGTGCCCAAGCTGGACTGAATAAGGAAGAAGCTGAAATCAAGGGCTTAGCGTAGGAGGTTATTGCAACAGTGAGGGAAGGGAGATAAGGACTTGGACAGAGACATGTTGGGGAACAGAGAGGTGGATTCAGGACTCCACAGTTTAGAATTTTGTGGTAACAATGCACCAAGCAACCAAGATATAAAATATTGTGTTTCTTTTATTATATGACACTTACACAGCCTGCCAGAAACCCTCATTCATAAAAGGGAAAAAAAATGATTCCTCTCAATAGAAACCTTTATCCGTATCCCAGATTCCCTTTGGTGAAGCACAACACTGCTATGATGTCAGGTTGGATTTAGGTGAAGAATTGAGATTAAATTTTCCTGCTCCCATGGATTTAATAGATGGATAATGTACATGAAAAATGTCAGGTGATATATTTAACTTTTCATCCAAATATCAAGAAATGGTAAACAAATAAAGAAATAGTGCTGCAATTTAAATTTTATAAATCCACCTTCTATCATTTTTCCTGCCATATTGCTGCCTGAAAGAAAATTACGTGAAGCATTTTTCTTATGGTGCTACATTTGTTTTCTCTTGTTCTTTTTTTCTTTAAGCAGTTGAACAGGATGAGGAGGACAGTGACAAGCGTGTGACTGTGACAGAAGCTGAAGGGGCTCTGGATCCTCAGGTACCGTCAGTTCTGCAGCAGCTCCTTGCTGTGCCTTCCTCTATTCAGGGTGGTGAGGGGAACAGGTGTTTGCAGATGATACAGATTTTACCTTTTGTGTTCTGTAAATAGTCGTTTGGTGGGAATAAAGTATTTAGTTTTGGTATAAAGGTATTTCATAAGAAGGACCCTGAACTGCCAATCCTATTTACAGGACTTCCCACAAGGTTTCACTGCCTGCAGTTTCAGTTATTCATTATGTATCCAAAAAAATACTAAATGGAAATGTCCAGAAATCAGCAATTCATAATGACATTTTGTTTTTCATTTTTGCAGTGCTGGACTGGGGTTCAAACCCAGGCCCTCATGAATGCTAGGCAAATACTCTTCCACTTAGCTACATCTCCAGCCCAACTACAAATTTTAAATTGTGTTCCACTCTGAGTAGCAAGATAAAATCTGGAGCTGTCTGGCTCTGTCCTCTCAAGGATTTGAATCATACCTTTTTGTCCACTGTATCCACGCTGTATATACTACCTACTTGTTAGTTACTTAGTAACTATCTCAGCTATCAGGTCAACTGTCAAGGTCCTGCAAGACTTGTGTTTATGTACCCTTACACAAAATAGCCTAACACTATGTCACAGTATCTGTGTCATTTACCTCACTTCACCTCATCACATAGGCACTGTGCCATCTCGTATCATCACAAGAAAAAGGATGAATACAGTAAATAAGATACTTTGATAAAGATCACATTCATAACATTTTTATAGTATATTGTTATACTTGTCCTATCATTAATTACTGTTGTTAACCTCTTACTGTGACTGTTGTTAATCTCTCTACTGTGATTAATATGTCAAATTTAAAGTTTGTAATATGTAACAGAAAAAAATTATCATAGTTATGTATACATATATGACTAGAAAAAGATATAGTATATATAGGGCTCAGTAGTAGCTGTGGTTTCAGGCATCTACTGGGGGTTCTTGGAATGTATCTTGGGACAAGAGGAACTACTGCATAATTTGATTCATGAGGGGAAAATGGAGGGAAACAGAGAGAAATCCCACTTTCCAGAGAAAGCAGAGAACCTGAAGGAGAGGCCACCCTTAGGGCAGACCTTCTCTTGAAGAAGGCAAAGGTGAATGGTCCAACTAATGGCACCAACAGCTGCAGCTGTCCAGACAAGTGAGCAAGGTGCCTTACCTGCCAGAGATGCTGTATTAGCCGTGGTCACTAAGCCATGGCATGGGTGTGCTTTTGGTAGCAATTTAGCCTCCAGATACCATTATGACATTAAAACATAGGACACCCTATGGCTGTCAAAAACTATATAAAAAGTGGAACATTTGAAGATTCATAGCCTGGTTGACCTACTGCCTTCACCTTGAAGTTTCTAAATCTGCTGATCCAGTTAGAATAGTCACACTAATTTTTTTCAGTCAAGATTACATATGTTGTAACATTTTAATAAATTCACCTGTTGTGCTCTTATAATGTTAAAGATGTTGCCTTCTATGAGTTTCTATTGATATTACACAAGCAAGCCTGTCCAGGGATCCCCAACTTAGAGCATTTACTACTTTCTCAGAGATTTTATAAATTATTAATTTATTGGTGGGCTGCTTATAAGCTAATTAAGTTATTTATTTATTTATTTATTTATTTGTTCATTTATTCATTCATTTATTTATTTATTTGCAGTGCTTGGCAGGGAACTCAGGGCCTCCCTCATGCATGCCAACACTGTACCTCTGAGCTACATCCTCAGCCCAGATGTTTCTAAATTTAAACTGCTCTTGCTGTTTATTTCTTTTGAACTTATTCAATGGGCAAAAGTCAATTTGAATTTCATTTTATTTCTCAAAAGGATACACAAATCCTGCTCTTTGAGATTTTGTGATTTTATTAAACAACAGTAACATAACCACATATCTACAGGACATAGAGAAGAATGAAACCAGTGAATCAGTAATTAGATGAGGAATAGATTCTGTTTAGGTGCAGAGTCAAGGTCACTGGAAAGCATAATTATGAGTGGTATAGGTCAAGGCTGTATAGGAAGGAAGGCCACTGTTACCTGCTCTGTTCTGTCAAGCTTCATCTGAGGCCACCTGGAACTACCAGTTTGATTGGTTTGATTCTACAGACCCACCTATCTAGCTTCTTTGGATAGAATCAGTAACTCAGGTCATAGGAGATGAGCTGAAAGAAAATTTTCAGAGTTTTTGCCCTCAGATTCCTGGGCAGAATTAGAAATAAATGTGTAAGCTCATGGGTGTGTACATATGTGTATAATTGACATGACTTATTTATTTCATGTTTCATGTATACACATATAGTTGATTGAACGAACACCTGTATGCCAGACTCCAGGCATACAGCTGTTCTTCACTCCAGGGTATTTTAAACAATTTAAGTGAATATTGGTTTCTCATTCATTCTTTGTGGTACTTTATTAAGTATTATTACTGTGGGGGAAATGCCCCCGCTTTGGGCACGTAAGGGATTAAGATGGTCACTAACCCAGAGAGACTGGGCCTTGTCATACACAGGTTTCCTACCTGCCAAAGAACTCTATTCTCTCCTCATTAGTTGCCTCCTCTCTTCCTTCTCTCACTAAAAATGTTTTTGTTTGTTTGTTTATGCCTAAGAAACTCCCTGTTTCAACATTGTCTGACACTGTCAGATCCAAGAGAGCATTTAGACTTGGATTTGCTCCAAATGGCTGGCAAGTCTCTTACTGTCTCTAAATCTGAGTTCCCAGTGAGTAGCACTACCACATTTTTGTTGCTGTGGTGTCCCCACTTTGCTGGGCACTATCTAGCATGAATGGTTTTCATCTCTGTAAAATTGAGATATAAGGTTGTTGTGAGGTTGAAATGAAGTCATATAAAAAGATCTGGAGGCCATCATGCTAAGTGAAATAAGCCAATCCCCAAAACCCAAAGGTCCAATGTTCTTTCTGATATGTAGATGCTAGTACACAGTAAGGGGAATGGGGAAAATAGAAGTTCACTGGATTAGACAAAAGGGAATGAAGGGAAGGGATAGGAAAGATGGTAGAATGAACCAGATATAACTTTCCTGTGTTCACGTATGAATACACGACCAGTGTAACTTCATATCAGTTCTTGTGGTTACAAGAATGGGATCCTAATTAGAATACGTTATTCTCCATGTTCTCATGTATATCTAAAAGAGAACCAATGAAAAAATAAAGGCAAATTTTTAAAAAAGTGTCTACAAGAACTGGGGATGTAGCTCAGCAGTAGAGCCCCTGCCTGGCATTTGAGAGGCCCTTGGTTTAGCCTGTAGCACTGAAAAAAATAAATAAAAATTAACAAAAATGCAAACAGAATCAAAACACCTGTAGTCTTGGCACATAAAAGAATTTCAGTCAGTGTCAGGCAGCACAGTGTGAGGTGTCGGAGCCCTGCCTGGGTTCTTTTCCTGGCTCTGCCATAGTAGCCTTGGACAATGCAGCTCTCCCTGTGCCCCTTTTTTCTTTTCGGTGATCACATCAATATTAACAGTTAGCACTTCAGACTTGCCGGTCACTCTTCTAAGGTCTTTGTTTTTGTCCAGGTGCTTAAACCTCACAACACACCGTACGAGGTAGATAGTGTGATTTGCATCATTTTATAGATGAGCAAGACAGGTTGGTTCCAACATGCCTGCTTTTAATCATGGTTCAAACTGCTTTTCCAACTTCTGTAAAATGAGAGTAATTGTTGGTTTGTTTTGAAAATTAAATGACTACATGTGAAGCAATTAGTACAATGCCTGGTACATAGTAAGCACTCAAAGATTTTAACCTCTGTCAGTTATTATCAGTATCATCATGATCATCTGTCTCATTGTTTTTATTTAAAAATTTAAGTGGCTGGGATGCAGTATTATTCTCCATCTGTCTTATAAATGAAACATTCTAGCCACTTTATTCTTTACTACAAGAGTAAAGGACTCGAGATCTTTGTCAAAATGTTTCTACATTTTCCCATTTTCTAATGAGATCTTTAATGAGTAATTTGTAATTGGTCAAACTTTGGAAATTGTTGCTTTGAGTCAGTTGGATATTGACCACAAGATTTGATAATTATTTTCATTCTCTCCTATCCCCCATTTGAATCAATCATTTCACTATTAGGTGATTATAACTGTAAATTATACAACTTAATTGCTAAATATTTTAAATTTCATCAGTAGCCAAAGTGTACTTTAGAAGAAAAAAATCCTAAAGATAGCTCTTATTTGGACTGTCATACAAAACACATAATCGTTTTATATCCTTCATGTTGTAATCCATTAGTTTGCTTATCCCCTTTGTTTACGTTTTAATTATTTTTCAATTTTGCTGCTCTGCTTGCAATTCTGAGCTGTAATTTCTCTCAGGCTGAAACAAGATAAAATATTAGTGGCCTCCCTACTCTAGTATAAAAGCTCAAGGAATCAGGTGTATGAAATGGATGAGCCCCTTACTTCATCAGCTATGTAAATTTATCATATTATATTATGACTTTAACCAGAAGGGAATATTCTGTAAGTATAAAGATTAAGAGAGGACTTGAGGGAAGCAATTATAAATTCCTTGTGACTGGTTTCGCTGCCTCCTGAGCTCTCAGTAGGCTCTGGCAGGATGAAGTTTTGCACCAGGGCATAGGATGGCTCTGTCCAAGCAGGCTGCAGATCAATTCCACTCAGAGGCCCAGAAGAAGGAACCTGCACTTTCATTGCCTCACCAGGACAGTGAGGGGCTCGGAGTCATGGAGTGATTTCTAAGGCTGCCTGACACCCCAACCTGGGGTTGAGGTCTGCTGCTGTGACACCAGGGGTTTAGAAAAGCTGCCTTGACTGTCACTCTTTCTGTTCTGATGCAGTCACTGTGGGCACCTTGTCGTTCTTCCTCAATGATCAAATGGAGTATTTTCCCATCCCATCTATGGAGAGCTTTTTTGTAGTTTTCTTCCCCCCTCCCCAAAAGAAGTTTGACAAAATAAGTATTTGCCTCTCAAAAAAATTTTAATTTTTAATTAATGCCCTGTCTTCTGAATTTTCCTGAGAAGAATACTTAATATTTTCTGTTTTGGAAATAGGTGCATACAGTTGAGTAATATAATATATCATCCCAACTCATCAGAGTTTTGTTTTGTTGTTTATATTTTCTGTTTAGAATAAAAAAAAAATATTCAGTGAATTTCTTTAAAGTTTAACTTTTAATGGAATAAATATATTATGTACTAATCAGTAAGAATGTATTTGGATAGCCTTAGATTGTATTGAGCAGTATTTGTTCTATTTTTGCAAACAATGCTTTCGTGAAAGTTTGACTATTACTTCCTGGTTTTGCTTTGCTGATAGCAATTGATAGCAATTTACTTTTATCTTTAATTTAACTTTTTACTTTTATTCTTTTCTTGGTAATGAGGATTGAACCCAGGGGCACTATCACTGAACCACATTCCCAGACCTTTTTTTTTTTTTGAGACAGGGTCTCACTAAGTTGTGTAGGGCCTCACTAAGTAACAGAGGCCTGCCTTGAACTTGTGATCCTCCTGCTCAGCCTCCAGGGTTGCTGGGATTATAGGTGGGCACCCCCATGTCCAGCACTGATAGCAATTTTTGCATGATATTTTGGCAAGGTATTTTAGAAAAAAAAGGTGATTTTTAAAGTTAAGATGATGCAGAGAGTATTTTCAGACTTGGCACTATACTGTTTTACCTTGTGTTACAGAAGGACTGCTTGCTTATAAACCCATGTGCCATTTCATAAGGGAATTCTGTCCGAGTTTCATATCTTTCCACTGAGGGGGATTGACACAACAATTTTATGATTCCTTTTATAAAGGAAACAGACTTTTCATTAACATAACATTTCTCAAACATTGAAAATCATATGAACAGCTTTAATTATACAAAGTTTTTAATTACAAAGTTTTAAACTTTAATTACAAAGTTTCCTCCTTTTTTTTTTTTTTTTCCAAACAGACCTGGAAATAAGGCTCTTAAATAATGCTTCTGACAGTCACACATTAATCTTTTATTTTTTTTCTGCCTTAGCAGTGTTAGGTAAGCTGTATATAATTAATTTCACATAGATATATTAAATAGACCAAAAATGTGAAAGTAGATCAAGGGATATTAGTTATCTTGTTTCTACTGCCATAACAAAGCTCCAAAATTTATTAACAAATTCATGGATTTCTTGAATTAAATCACTAAATTATGGAGCTGTGAAAGGGACCCCAAAGAAAATTTGGCTTAGCGTGATTCTTAAAAAGCACTATCTTATAAACCATCTAGGATATACAGGCATAATTCTGGGCTTAAAGTTCCCCAGGGGATGATGCAGCATTCATAACCCTCCTTGAAAGTTATTTTGGTAGTTGTCTTGCAAGGAGTGTTATAAAATTGTCTCATGAAAATGTATCTAGAAATTATGTGGGAATCAGAGAATCAAGGCAGCAGTATTACTTCTTCAATTAGAAGATAATGGAGTAGTAAAAAAAAAAAAAAGTAGTGAACAAAGAGAGACTCAAACAACCAAAACAGGCAAGGAAATCTCATCTCAAAGTGCCCACGGGACAGGAAAAAAAAAAAATCAAGACACTGGGCTGGGCTGGGCTGGGCTGGGCTGGGCTGAAGTTCTTTATAGCTCAGCGTTAGAGCGTTCGCCTAGCACATTCGAGGCCCTGGGTTCGATCCTCAGCTCCACATAAAAAGAAATAAATAACATAAAGGCATTGTTTCCAACTAGACCAAATAAATAAATAAATAGAAGATAATGGAGTAAATATACAGTAATTCGGTTAATCTGAAACTCATTTTTAAAAGTAATAACATGTTGTGTTTAAAATACATATTTGGATCTGGGAATATAGCCTTATGGTGGAGTGCTTGCCCAGCATGTGGGAGGTCCTGGGTTCTTTCCTTATGCAAGATAGATAGATAGATAGATGGATGGATGGATGTATTTTTATTTTTTTATATTTGATTGGTGCACCCAAATATCTGGTTCTAATAAAAATGTTTCCTCCTAAAAGAAGAGCCTGTTTTCAGGATGCTAATCATGACATGAAGACTGGTTAGAGTTCCTTTCAAACTTGTCTTCTCACACGAAAACAGTCAAGGCCTCTTCTTAGTCCCCGCATTTCCTTGCTAATGCCGTTATCCGTTGTTTAAAAAACTGTGTAGAGGAACTACAACCAGAGGAAAGACTATTTCCGAATTAGAATTTCCGAATTAGAATCTGTGGGAACTCAGTCTTGTGGCTGTGGAGCCTGTGCTGGTGAGAGCAGGCTGGTTGTCCCCTGTGCCCCTCCATGCTCTCACCTGGGTGCCAGCTCTGCCTGGGCCTTGTCCTCTATCACATGGGGGTGGGGGCCACATCAGGGAGCAGAGAGGAGGTGGTGCACTAGCCCACACTGCAGAATAAACCACAGAGGAAGACCTGAGGTGGAGGCTCGTTAGCACCCTCTCTCCTGTCTCGGGACAGAATCTTAAAGTCTGTAAGGATGACATGGCAGGAGACTCAGTTTTAGACTCAGGTATAAATGAATTTCTAGATAACAGAAATATATTCCTTTAAGTGATATAATGTTTAAAAAATGTTACTTGCAAGGAGAAATAGCCCCAAATAGTTCCCGTGCCTTCCTACTTTAAAAGAACACTTGGCACCCTGGCCCTCTTGTCACCCTCCTTAGGATTGAGTAGAAGAGCATCTTTGTGATGCTCCGTGCATGTAGCATCATCTCTGGTTATGGGCTCCATTAAAATCCTGACAAACAGAAATATCCCCTTATTAGGAAGGCTAGGGTGAATAAAGGATTTAAAAGTAAAAACCGAGTGGGCCCTTAATAATACTTGACTGGTGGCAGGGGACGGGGCAGTGCTGGGGATGGAACCCAGGCCATGCGTGGTCTGTCTACCACTGGTCTACACTGCCAGCCCAGCAATCTCACTTTCCTTCCCCATTCCACTTTCCTCTTATTTTAGGTCAGGAGTTGATAAACCACAACCTGTTGCCTGTTTTTGTTAAGTATTTTTGGAACATAGCCATGATCATTCGTTTACATATTTTTATTTTTAAATGTTTGTGTATGTAGTACTGGAGATTGAACCCAGGAACTCTCTACCACTTCACTATATCCCTAGCGTTTTTATTTTTATTTTTAGTTTTGAGACACTTAATTGCCAAGGCTGGCCTAGAACTTCCAATCCTCCTGCAACAGCCTCCTGGGTCACCGGGATTATGGGCAATCACCACCTTATTGTTTCTTGCAGTTCTTGCGCTCCTGCTGTAGAACTGAGTCACTATGGCAGAGAGCCCATGGCACACAAAGCCTAGAGCATTGACTCTCTGGCCCCTCACAGAGGAGGTTTGCCAGCATTTGCAACTCCAATGGCTGTCACATGCCTTCTTTTCCATTACTTCTAACATCTTCTCCCCG
>NW_025999905.1:13771336-13860443 GCF_001458135.2 Marmota marmota marmota | reverse complement strand
GCTTGCTCTCAGCTAATAACTTGATGTCTTGATTTTCTGGGAAGTAGAAGCCTTCAGAAAAGAATTTCCCCAAGGTCCCTGTATACTTGCCCCTCTATGTCCCCTTCCCTCCTGTTCCAGTAGATGAAATATTTATATTTCTGTCTTCTGAGGGTAGATCTTTATCTTTCCTGCTCAAGAACATTACTCGTGAAAATGCACTATCCTCCTCCTGCATCATCAGATTTCCCTCTCCACCCAGTGATTTCTGATACAAATATGAAATCATCAAATCAAATATGATCAGGATGCTGGAATGCCCCTCATCTCAATGCCAATGAGCAATCAAGCAAAACTCCCTTCAACCTGGCTTTCCAGCCAGGGCCTCTTTCTTTCCTAACACAATTAATGAAGCTTGTCTCTACCCCCAAATAAAATGACTTCTTTCAAAGTCACTGATTATTTCTGTCAAATTTAACATCAATTGTTTTGAACATCTTCTTTAATTCCTGAGCAGCATTCGGAGAGAGGATTTTGCTCCCTCTGTTCTGAAACATCTCCACTGCTCTCCAGATCTTCCTCAGGAGCTGCTCTTCCTTAGTTTCCCTTCTGATCACTTGTTATCTTCCCAGTGTCTGAACATTTGACTCGGCTCCTGGATTTACAACCTTCCATCCTTACAACCAAAGTAGAACCATCTAAACTTTGATGTCTCCAGATTCCAATTTATACCTGGATCCCTTCCCTGAGCCTCCAGCAACCCCACTGGGATGTCTAGTAGGTATCTTCCTTCCAAGACCTCCCCCCAATTTTTCCAGTCTCAGTAAAAGACAACTTCATCCTTCTAGCTGCTCAGACCTGATATTTTCAATGCATAAAAATATCAAAATCTGCTGGCCCTACCTTGGAAATATATTCAGATTCTAACAAATCCTTATCATGCCCCCCACTGCCACAAGTTCCAAGCTGTCTCTTATGTGAAAACCAATCTCCTAAATGGTCTTCTAGATTCCTCCCACCCAACCCAGAACACATAATGACCCTCCAAAGTATAAATCAGATTAATGCCAATCCTCTTTTCAAAACATTCCATTATATCTTACTCAGAGAACGAATCCAAACTCTTTATACAGGCTGTAAGGAAATAGGTGATCTAGTCCTACACCTCTGTGACCAGCCTCACCAGTCTGCCCCTTACCAACCCTGTTCTGCTGCACCTATTCTTTGTTGGTCCTTGAATTTGTGAAGCACAGCCAGGCCTCAGGGTCTTTGCACGGCTGTTCCTCAGCTGAGAACATGTTTCCTCTGGGTGTTCACATGACCTTTTTCTCACTTCCTTTAGGTTTCCACTCAAAGTTGTCTTCCTAGAGAATCCTCCCCTGACATCTCTATCTCACTAATATATTGAGTAATTCTCCATCCTGTTACTCTGCTTTATTTTCTGTCCTGTCGCATATTACCACCTGCTATTTCTATTTATATGTTATATAAACTTTTATTGAATATAAGTTCCATGATGTGAGAGACCTTGGGATTTTTTCTGCTGACTTCTGTAGTCTCAGTGGGTTGTTGCTCAAATAAAAAAGTCTTTTGAGTGAATGAATGATGAAATAAAATAACTTAAAGAACTAGGGACATATATCTTGAGAATATTAAAAGTTATAGTAAATATTTATATTTACTTATTAGAAAGATGGTCATTTTGGAAAAGGAATAGGCCTAGTGACAATGACTTTAAAAGACAAAACTAGTACTCACGAGTTATCATTAAATAGTTTTAGAATTTCGCCTAGAATAATATGGGACATTCCAAATATCTGGCTCCTCCATCAGTGTCTTAAGAGAGACTGAGATCCCCGTCCAATGAAACTTAGAAAAAGAACCAGAAAACCAGTTGTGAAGGATGTTGTAAAAATACTTGTCTGATTTGGGTGGAGGAATTCTACTTGCAGTCCTCTGGGAATCTGTGATTTGGGCCACTTCAAGGATTTTCTTTCTTTCTTTCTGAATTGGAGAAACAACTAGATAAAAGGGATGTCACTGCCCTTGGGAATAAAGTTATTGTCATTGCTTTTAATGGATGGTTTCTATTTTTGTAATGCCCACTCAACAGCATGGGTGGCTTCAGCACAAACCATGAAGACCATGTAGCTTTGTATCAGTTTTGAGCCCCTTCCCCATATTTGGTCATGTTGCTGACTACCACATTCAAATCCTGCATGCTGTGTTGTGTAAAATAAGAATTCTATAGTTTTTACTACTTCTGCCAAGTATAACTTAAGATCTCTTTATTAGATCATGCCTTAGTATATCAGCATGAACCATTTTGGAAAGAATTTGAACAGAAACATTTTATAAATTGTGTGTTAGAATGGATGCATATGTATATGTACATATACATATGACATATATGTATATATAGTATATGTATACATATTCATTATATGTATTCATGTGTGTGTGTGTATTTTCAATTCCAAAGTTCTATAGTCACCTCTTTTCTCATTATTATTCCTTAGGTATTTGGACCTAATAAAAATTTTGATACTTAATGGACCACTTCCAAACTCTGATGAATAAAAAATTTAAGCTTTGTTTTTTCAAGTTCTTATTTTAAATAAAAATTTCCACTATTTTCATGCAACATCAGGAGCGCTCATATTGCATAGTAATTTTCCAGTTGTGACCAAAAAAAAAAATCATCTTGTACGCCTCTTTTTAAGTGTGTATTTATCTATGGAATGATCTAGTGAAGCTGAAGAATTGAGAAGTTGTAGGCTGTTATTTTTAGGACTCTGTATCACTTCACCCTTTTTGCCAGAGTGGTTCCTGGCTAACTTTCCCATGAATTTTTAACCTCTTGCTAGGCTTTGCTTATGTAACAGGAAACAGGCTGTCAGGGACAGACAAATAGCAGCATATCAGGCACACACGTAGTAGCAAATGATTTAGTTTGCCCTTCGCTCTCTTAAAGTACACTGATACATGATCTCAACTTCAAGTCTTTTGGCATGAGAGCTCTAGATTAAAATAATATAATTTCAGTTTTAGAAAGGCAGAGGAATATTTTACCAAGATCATGACTGAATCCAGGTCACAGAAAAAATGAGCCTATTATAAGGTGAACTTCACAGTGGTGCCATGTCCTGGGATTGTGGATTTAAGTATATCTTCGCTTTTTCTCCAACTCTTAAGGCAGGGGTGATGTGCAAGCTTCAAGAGAGAGATGATATCGCACGCATTGAACTGGTCCAGAAGCTGGCAAGAGAAAACTGTCAGTTTTTGCAGACAGACAAAAAAGAACCGGAGAAGTCTGAACACGTAAGCCCTTTTCGTCTTGGGGATGCAGGTTTGAAGGGGTAGAGAATGTTTCTGTCTGGTTATATGTTTGAAGAAAAGAATAGCTTATTTTAAATTTTTTTAGGTTTGGGGTTTTCTTTCTTCCCCCAAAGCATCCTCCTTAGCAAAAATGTCAGATACTCATAGCTGTAAGCTAGCGGTTTATGACACTGGCTTTGTAAGAGAACCCTTCTCTAAAGTAAGCCACGTAGGTATCTGAGAATACTCTTAGGCAAACATGAACACCTGATGGCTTCCAGGTTTGACTCTGGAAGTTTTGTCCCATCAGATTGTTCAATGAATATGGATTTTGAAAGAATGTTCCGGTGTACTTTTATCTTTGGCATGAGGGTAGATCTACTTGTCAAACTAATATATCCTAAGTCACTAGAAATAGATGGGGACAGAAGAACAGAATGCTCACATCAAGTGGGAGGGTCAGAGGGAGATTTCCCTGTATCTTGTGAATGTTGTGTTTGGACACAGCTAAAGCTAGGAGAAAGGTCGTTCTGCTTGGTGCCCTGAAAGCAGTTATTCAGCTCCAGCTTAGAGCTGAGACTGCTGCCCTCCCGCTGGGGAGCCAGGGCAGCCACTGTCTTCTGCTAAACATTGTTGTCCTCTGATTTTGCTGTTGTTTGTAAGACTTCAGTTTCGGTTGGTCGGCACTCTCCAGGATTGCTCATGAAGGGGAGCATTCCTCTGTGCTCATAAACATGTCTTTCTCTGACTTTAATTTTCCCATGGAATTTTATTTTCATCCCCTTCCAAGGGGGAAAAGTTGCTTCATGCTTTTCCTAGTCCAAGTCCATCAATACAGCTGTCAGGGTCTTGCTGAGCAGGAGAGAAGGTGAGAAGTCCTAGGCTGGTTGGCTGCTTAGTTTAATAACACAGCACATTTCTAACAGTGTGGCCTCAAATTGTAACAGTTGGTGTCTCAAGGGGGGGAATAATTAGGCAGTTTCAAAGCCTTGTGACTAAACTATTTCAGGGCTGACTATTGACCTTAAGTGCAGCAGGGAGTCCCCGACACCTTCACTTTGGCAGGTACCAGGGAAAAATTTTGGGGCTTGTTTAAGTTGTTCAAAGTCCTCTGAAGCTTGAGAATAGCAAAGTATATCCATGTGCTTAGGATTTTGAATATCCCAGTTATGCAGCTTAAATTTCTGAAAACAATCCTCCTTTTGACTCATTTCAATCAGAAGAGTGATAATTTTCCTATGCCTTGTTTTACTGATTTCATGATGTATATGTCCCTACATTTTAGCCTGATTGAAATTAGAAAAAGCCTTAACTATTGATGATATGAAAACACATCATAGTGCAACTGAGCACAGGGGCCCAAACCCGTAATCCTGGCTATTTGGGAGGCTGTGGTAGGGCATCACAAGTTCAAGGCCAGCCTGGGCAACTCAGTGATACTCTGTCTCAAAATAAAAAAATGAATTAAAAAAGTGACAGAGCACTTACCCAGCATGTGTTAACCCCTGGGTTCAGTCCCTAGTACCATAAAAAACAAAAATGTCATAGTGTATTCGTGATCATTCTTCTTTACTAGTGGTCCTTAAAATGAACAGTTTATCTTATAATTGAAGATTAGATGCAGTGAACCAGTGACTACTTGAGATGGGGTATCTTTCGAAGTCAAACGTAGAGTACCACTTCACTGAAGTCAGCGGTCATCAGCTTTAGGCCACAAGAACTTTATGCTCATTAACATGATACCTGTGTTGCTTCTGTCTTATGCTTACTTCAATTCCAATTCAGAATGTTATCAATAGTTCTAGCTAATGAGGTTAAATACCCTCCTAAGATCTAACAGTAAAAATCTGAACTTAGGGGCTGGGGATGTGGCTCAAGCGGTAGCGCGCTCGCCTGGCATGCATGCGGCCCGGGTTCGATTCTCAGCACCATATACAAACAAAGATGTGTCCGCCGAAAACTAAAAAAAAATAAATATCAAAAAATTCTCTCTCTCTCTCTCTCTCTCTTTCTTTAAAAAAAAAAAAATCTGAACTTAGCGTTAATCAGAATGCTTTTGACATGAGACAGAAATTTAATGGCTGAAGATTTGTAACTTTGCTTATGGTTATTTGTTCTTTTACCTTTAAATCTGCATTTTAAGTTTGTAAAATAGAGCACTAAGGTCTTTTGCTTCTTACGAGGGTGTTGTATGTTGGTGCATTAACACCTCAGAAGTGTTTATGCTTCTGAGAGGGAAGATGAATGTTGGAATTATGACTTTCCTGCAAAGCATAAAGAAAGGAAAGGTGAATATTAAGGATTTCTCCTTCTTTATGATGTGTATAAAGTCAACCATTCTGTGATCTCCCTTCTGCAAGAACTAGTCAGCTCTCAGGGCTGGTGTTGATATACTGCTCTACTAAATGAATCACTCCTTAATAACTAATGCTTACATTTTTATGGTAATCTATTAAAAATAAAACCCCAACTGTATTTTAAAATTTTCATGTCCTGAGTATTTGCTAGACCTCTGCTGGCCCACCAAGTTCACCGTGTTCCTGAGATGGAAGCAGCACTTTCTTTTCTCCTGCAATCACAGTCATCTGCTCTTGCTTAGGGAAGCTCCATTCTAACACACAGCATGTACAGAGGAAGCCACAGTTGACTAGTGTAAACCCAGGTCTACTGTTATCTCCTCTTGTTTTAACAATAATGACCAAACCCTGGAGTTAAATACAGATTTCCTTTGTTTTATTATTTTGCAGGAATTCATCTGCCTTATCTACCATCCCTGGGCTCAAGCTAGCAGAGCAGACAATGGCAGAAATTTAAGTTAGAATCCAAATTGCCTATTTACTCTTTTTACTAAGCTCCATTGCTACTCTAGTTCTAGAGTGCTACATCCTTTTTTTTATATATGCACCAATAAGGAAGTTACTTTGAAGTCTGCTGCCTTGGGAATGACAGGAGCTTGATAGAACAAAGGCTTTGTTGCTGTTACATCTTGTTACAAATTGAAGGGGATTAGAGCTTTCTGGGTAGGCATTTCTAGTATTTTCTTTAACTGGTAAATGCCATGATTATAAATGCATACAATTAGAGAAACATTTCACTCTGTGCTTGTGCCAGGGTGTTTCTGAAATTAAAAAACAAAAAAAAAAAGTTAAGTGTGTAATTATCACAGGTTTTTCAGGAAGCACTCAGTTTTCCTACTTTCTATTAACTAGCTGTAGGCAAAATTAGGCAGTGCTTATTCCTAAGTGTTGAAAATTATAATGTGAATTCTTAACGAAGAGGATGGCAGTGGGATATGTCTTCTAAATTAGGATAGGAAGATTAACATTTAGTCACTAATTCTTTAAAGAAACTACCTCTGATGTGGGCATTGTTTTTCCTAACCTTAATCCTATGATTATTATCAATAGAGGAAGGGGCATATGTTTCCAAACCAGGACTTCTGCACTTGACTTTGAGTGATGACTAATGGTCATAAACAAGGGCAGGGAGGAAAGAGCATTTTAGATGCAGGAACCAACAGGAAAACATAACTAGCTCCTGGTGATTTGTGGGGAATGGAAAGAGGTGGGTTGTAAGGGAGGCTAAAATTTGGTTGTGAAAGACCTAGTAAACCACCCTGAGGAGTCCAGACCTGCTTTTCTGGCAAAAGAGAGCCACCAAAGAAGTGAAGTGGCACAATCAGATGTGGGCTTTGTCAGATCTCTCTGGCATTGGTTTAGAGGGAAATGTGAGTGAAGAAAAAAGAAATGTTGGCAAGAACCTTCGAAAGCTTTCCCCGTGAGTCAGGTGAGAGGTGCTACCCCAATCCAGGCAGTGACTGGGAACTGAGAGGGGGTAGCATTCAAGAGCCATTCAGGCACTAAAACTGGCAGAATTTAAGAGTAGTAATGGGGCTGTGTTTTCTTTTTTATAAGGAGTAATATTTGAATTTTGGTTAAGCCTTCTTCAGTATAGGGTAGACCTAAGAATGCTCTGTTTATCTTTGCAGTGGTCATCACTTTGGCCCCCAAATCACTTGAGCCTTGGACCTTGCTTTGTTTTCCTGTGGTATGTTTCAGGTGTCTGAGATCTTGGTATTTATTTCCCTAATGAATTGTTAGATGGGGGTTTTGGCTACCAGTGTGGAGACTACATAAACTTTCTTTTCAAACCAATCCCTTTGAAATACCTTAGGCAGAGAAAATTTCTGGTAGCTCCAAATGCACTGGCTTATTTTTCCAAAGCCTTGGCATTTGTTGCAATGTCGTGTATGCTTTCTTCAGAACTTATTGTGTCTTTTAGGGATGCTCTCCTGACCTATTTTTACGTGTCTGGGTTGCTTTACCTTATACTACTATTCTAGAATGCTCTCCATCATTCATTCATTTACTAGACTTTTATTTAAGCCATTGTTTAGAGATTATAATAACTATGGTGGCTCCTTCTCCTCAAGAATTATCGTCTGGTTGTGGAGAGAAGACATTGAAATTAATAACAGCAATACAAGAAAGCTGTGATGGGAGTCCCAAGACACACAGGCATGAGCACGGGAACCCCAGCTGGAGAAACCTATAGCAGAGGCAGAGTTCAACCTGGACCCTAAAGTAGGTTTTGAGTTTGGATTTACACAATTCTAATTGAAGAAAAGCATTCCCAGAGGGAAGAATAGCACTAGAAGGTGCACAGAGATGGCAAAACAAACGATATTTTTCAGAAATCAGAAACCATTCTATCACCAGGAGTCAGGGATGGGAGAGAAGTTGGACAAGGGTCAGGAGAATGATTTAGTGAGAATTGAAGCTGAAACCCAACTGTGGAAGATTTTGAGGCCTGAGAAGTTTTACTTTGTTTTCAAAACAATAAGGAGCTGGTATTTGGTTTTGTTAGTTTTCACTAAAAAGGAAGATGGGGTGGGGCCTTCGTGAGATAAATGGTATTGTTTCAGTCTGACAGATTAGCCAGCGGAAGCTGATCTGGGCCCAGAGGGAGGCAAGTCTGATGGCCTGGGAAGAGCGTCTTCCCTCTGCCATCCTCACCGGCAAGAGGACCTCTAGTCTAGGAAGTCTAGGAAGCTGAGATGACAGGATCCTGATAATCCTGAGGACTGGGAACTGCTAGGCAGGCAGCCCTGGGGTCAGAGGGAGAGGGAGTGCTTAGGAAGGGATGGTATTGATGGGTGTGGGGAGGAAAGAGAGATTTGAAAAGCTCATAAACTATTCACATTTTAGTGTCAGTACAATAGCTGTATTAAAGTATGTGTCTAGATGCGGGTCTTATTTTCTGAAATATAACTGCACTATTTACCAGAAAACGGCAGCTGTGTTTTTCCTGAAATGTAGCTTATGCTTTGTAGTGTATTAAATTGTGCATTAGAAACACCAACCACAGCTCCTGAACGGATTTCCTAACGTGTAGAAATGAGGAGTCATAAGATGTATGTGAAAACCGTGTTCAGCAATCCTTTCCTGAGGGGCCTTGTCGGTGTCCCTGCCTCTCCCCACCCAGTTTTCTTCAGTTCCTTTGTTAAGTCTGAGGACCCACCCTACTTCCTTCCCCTTCTCTAATTCACTTCTCTAATGAAATATGGGTGGGAAGGGGATTTTGCACATTCTGAAACTGAATCTTGGCATAATCTGCTGCCTACACCAGGTTCCCTATCTCTCAGCCTCCACCGGAATTTCCTTTTCCCTGTTTCCTGAAGCCTCATCCTGGAATTCTGCCTACGTCAAAGGGTTCCTTGTTTAAGGATTACTAGGGGAGAAGTGGTCTGGAGTGTTCCAGCTGCTGTCACTCTTATTTTGCATATCAAAAATAGGTCTCCAGGGCTGTGGTTGTGGCTCAGTGGTAGAGTGCTTGATTTGCATGTGTGATGCACTGGATTGGATTCTCAGCACCACATATAAATAAATAAAATGAAGGTCCATCAACAAAAGTAAAAAATTAAAAAAAAACTTAAAAAAATCTACCTCCATCTTTTTCTGATTTTCATTTGGCTTATTACTTTATTGGTTTTTTAAAAATGCAATTAAATGAAAGGTGGAAATCTTCTATTTGCTCTATTTAGAATATGAAAAGGAAATGTGTTTTATCACTCTATTCAGACTTGTATTCTACATCCAGATGAGTAAAAGTTCAAGCAAGCTCATCATTGTTTGAAGTTTACCAGTATATTGATTTTATCTAAGAAAATTACTTAGATTTTATAATATTATTGCTTAGTATTAAAAGCCATAATTCAGACCTGATAAGTAGTTTTTAACACATCACATTGTCTACTCAAGGTAAGAAGTCACCACATTAGTGTTATTTTTTCTTGATAAGAAATTTCTGACTTGGGTTGGTATTAAAGTATCTTCGTAGAAAATAGACTTCCTTCAATGAATAGTTTTAGTCCATTCTTTAATCAGGATCCATCTGGTCACAGGATAACAAAAAAGTAGTAGAAGGTAGTTCTTGCCTCCATGAAGTTTACAATCTATTTAAGAAAAGGATTTATACATGGAAAATAACCATTTCATCAAGGATAGACATTTAATGAAGTGTCTGAGTAATTTCTCAGGTACTGAGAGAGAGAGAAATAAAGCCTGCTAACACATTTCCAAACAGCAAGTCATGCTCTTCCCATTCATTCAAGAGCAAAGTTTACAAGTTTAGTTAAATTCTATGATTTTTTTTTTTCCTCCAGATAAATGGCAGTAGACTGTCAGTGAGAGTCAGTGATGTGCTCATGCTGTCTGGTGGAGCCATCTGCTCATTAGCTGTATTTTTAGGTTCTCGAAAGAAGCCCATTGCAAGTCTTGACATTTTTTTTAAATTCGTTTCAGCATTTTTTAAGAAAGAAGAATTTGTCATGATGCTGTTTACTTTTCTGAAAATGTTCAAGTTTATTTTTAAAGGCCCAATTAAGAAAATGGATACTGGCTCCGTTAGTTTGATTTATCAAACTCATGTTGTCAAAGGGTCTTTTATTCTGTGCTGTATGGATACTGCTTCCAGGGTTTATTAGATTCTTATGAAATTAAAATGACTATATCATCTCCAGTATAGTTGGAAATTATTAAAGTGAAGTATTAAAAATTATGTTATTTTTCTTTGGCTTTTACACATACACACACTCCTACTAGCAGTACATCTCCCTCCAAACCATACCCCAGACAACCTTACATTCTTTTCTTTGCTATCCTGATGCCGGCCTGACTGCATTAATATAACAATAGTAATATCTGTAGACTATTGTGTGGTCAAATAACACTAGAAACTTTTGGCAGTTTAGTTTTTTGGGGGATCATAATAAGATGCTTGAGGACAAAACATTGCAGAAAAGATGCAGACAGATGGAGACTCCCTGATAACT
This sequence comes from Marmota marmota marmota, assembly GCF_001458135.2. Lineage (NCBI taxonomy): Eukaryota > Metazoa > Chordata > Mammalia > Rodentia > Sciuridae > Marmota > Marmota marmota. The sequence continues at coordinate 13,849,813 of NW_025999905.1, read as the reverse complement.
GTGTTCTGCTGAGGATTGGAGAAATGAAAAGAAAAGCTATGGGGAGCTGGGGTTGCAGCTCAGTGGTAGAACACTTGCCTAGCACATGTGAGGCACTGGCTTCGATTCTCAGCACCACATATATATAAATTAAATAAAGGTATTGTGTCCACCTACAACTAAAATTTTTTAAAAAAAGATTTTTTAAAAAAGAAAAGCTGGGGGGATAGTAGAGGATAGGAAAGGCAGCAGAATACAACAGACACTAGTATGGCAATATGTAAATCAATGGATGTGTAACTGATGTGATTCTGCAATCTGTATATGGGGTAAAAATGGGAGTTCATAACCCACTTGAATCAAAGTGTGAAATATGATATATCAAGAACTATGTAATGTTTTGAACAACCAACAATAAAAAATTAAAAAAAGAAAAAGAAAAGCTATGGAGTAGTAGGGCGATGAAGGTCCCAACTTATGATGTGCTGTGACTGCTCAGGGACTGCCCTGATAGGCTACTGTTTTTGTGGAGTTGATGCTCCACAAGGAATTCCAAGGCTGAATTCACATTAAGCTGTGTGGTAAGTTTTATGAAGTGCTATGGAAGCTTCTAACAGGTACTCAACTAGTCTAGGGAGTCATGCAGATTTCCCTTAAAGGACAGAATCTAAGCTGTTAGAAGAGTGAGGAGAAGTGAGGAGGGCTGGAGAATCCAGGCAGAGAAAAGAATAGATGTGATGATGTCAGGGGCCTGATGTGGAGAGGATGTGGCAACTAGGGGAGCAGAAGCAAGAAGCTACAGTGTACTGGGGCTACGTAGGAGAGGCAGGGCCAAAAGACGCAGGACCTCATGGGCTTTAGCCTAACATGGTGTGTTAAAAGCAATGTCAAGCTGTTATGAAAAATTTAAGCAAAAGCAAGAAAGATGATTAGATTTAAAATTTGAGCTTACTTCAATGTGGGAATAGGTTTAAAGGTGAAGGATGGATCACATTCAGTCCTTTCAAAGTTTTCTGACTCTCCTTTCCTTGCAGTCCTCTCTCTTGGTTTCACATGAAGCAGTAACTGACATACATGTTAAAGACTTGCTGTGAAGAGCTCAAGTTCTGGGACCTCAGTTTCAGTGAAGGCAGAATGCCCAATTATAGCTCAATTCTAATTTATTAGCTTTACCCTAAAGCATATTGCCGCACTTTTATTTTCCTTTAGGAAGTTGAGTTGGATGCATCCTGGCTTTGTAAAGGTGAATTTTGAGCATGCGTGTACCTGTATGTGAAGGCTTTTTACTAATGAGCATTATGCAGGCAGCTATGTTCACTTAAAGAATAACTTATTGTGCTGTATATGTGCATCATATTGATTTGGCCAAACTTTGATGATTTCTCAGTGATTTGGATACTTCAGTTGATACAGATTTTTTAAAAAAGGAATTTATAAAAGATTTCCATGTAGGATACAAAGAACCTTTTTTCCTTTTGCCATGAGAAGTGGGTGGAAAGGAAAGATTCCATCTGGTACCCAGCAGTCCTTAATATTGTTTTAAGATAACAAAAATAGAAGCTGAAAATACCATAACAGAACAGCACAGACTTTAAGCAAGTGCACAGTACATATTTTTCTAATAAATCATGTTAAATATCCACATTTTCCTTAAAACATAATCATTTCCTTATTTGCCATGACATATACATTTGTCTTTAATTTTTAAAAAGCTGTCTATTCCATTATTGCAGCAAAAGGATTATTGTTTAGATTTTTAGAAGTTAGTGCTACAGCACTTAGGTTTACCTGGAAGAGATTTTCATGGGGCTTCCACCTCCTGACCCTTTTTCTTATATTTCCCTCCTATATTAAAAAAAAAAAGTGGAGAAATAATATATAGCATGCATGTTCACTTATATTTACTGTAAAATGTACATAATTAAGTGAACGGGGCTCAACAATTCTAACAAACCTTTATAAATGTCCTCTCTGTTCAGGTTCCAGGAATGGCTGGGCATGATTAAGGCATAGTGAGTCATAGTAAAGGATTGGGGGCTCTCCAACTTCTAAGAGTCACATAGTAGGAGAGGATAATGTGATCATAAGACAATTAAGATGGCAGGAAGTAGCTTGGGGGTAAGGATTTGTACAGGGGTTCAGGAGAACTTAATGAGTCATAGGAGGATATCATGGTGACCTCAAAGGTGGTGGTGGAATACATCAAGGTGGAATTTTGGCCCGGTCCCATCAAAGAAGAGAGAAGTACTTCATCCAGAGAATTCTTTAAACCTTGTATGATCTTGCCTTAGCTAGGATTTATAGAAGTAGAATAAGCTTTATGGCGATACCTTTATGAATGAAGGGTTCTAATGATCCCCAAATGGTACAATGCATGATAAAATCCCAAACTTAATTTTATGGTTGGTGAATGCTATCACATTCTCCCGGCTCAGTGGACTGACTGTTATGACAAGTTGGGGGATTGTGATTTTTCACTATGAATCTGAGTACCCTGGAGTTTTCCTCTGAGAATCATAGACATCAGAGAGAGCTTTAGAGATCATCATGCATCTTGATGGTTTGATAAAGAAATTTTCTTTCACAAACTGGCACCTGCTAAGTAGGATTATAAATAGTTTCCTCTAAAATGGGCAACAACTGCTAAATGGTTGATTCTTTCTTTTGGGAGTTCATTAATCACAAGAAAATGTTAAAATGGTCAGGTCAGGTGGCATGACACACACCTCTATCCCAGCTACTCCACAGGCTGAGGCAGGAGGATTGCAAGTTTGAGGCCAACCTGAATAACAAAGCAAGACCCTGTTCCCCAAATTTTTAAAATAATAAAAAGGGTTGAGGATGTAGCTCAGTGGTAGAGTACCTCTGCCCCTGGATTCAATCTTAGTACAAAAGGGGGCGGGAAGAGGAGGACAAGAAGAAGAAGAAGTGGGGGGAGGGGGAGGAGGAAGTGGAAGGAGAGCAGGGCAGGAGAAAATGTTAAAATATTTCCTTTCATTGATAATATTTTTCTAGTAAAAAGATACATTTTAGTCTATGTAATCAAAAGCAAAAATGATTAATAAAAATAGTAATTACCGGGTTGGGGTTGTGGTTCAGTAGTAGAGCACTTGCCTAGCATGTGTGAGGCACTGGGTCCATTCCTTAGCACCACATAAAATAAATAAATAGATAGATAGATAGATAGATAAATGTATTGTGTTCATCTATAATGAAAAATATTTTTTAAAAATAGTAATTACTGAAGATCATTTAGGTTTGTTAGAGGATGTTCTAATTCAGTCTTTGTGCTTTTATCTCTTATTCTTGAACTTCTTTTGTGGGCCCAAAACTTGGGGCTAACATAATTGAAGTGACCCTTGCTCTCAACAAAATGTGTTTGTAGAACCACTTCCTTCTTTTTTTTAATCTGTTATTCATCAGAAAATTAGCAACTAAATCCAGGCATGGTGGCACACATCTGTAATCCTACCAACTTGGCTGAGGCAGGAGGATCACAGGTTCCATGCCAGCCTCAGCAATTTAACAAGACCCTGTCTCAAAATAAAAGATAAAAAGGGCCGGAGATGCAGCTCAGTGGTAAAGCAGTCAGGTGTCCCTGGGTTCAATTCCCAGTACCACTGCCAAAAAATTGGGGGTGGTGAGGCAACCATTAAGTGCTTCTCATTAAACACCCATTGGAAAGCACATAGCCAAAAATTATCTCAGTATTAAAACAGTACTCCTATCTCTAAACACATGGGGAAAGAGGATAATTGAAATCATGGAAATAATGTCATCTCCTCTAATGGGTAGAACTGGAATTTTAAAAGATATAATTGGGTAAAACTACAGAATATAGAGTGGCAGAGGCGGGAGCACACGTGGCCCAGGCTGGTGCTGACTTAGACCTGTAGATTTGCTATTAAGGGTTAACCCCGGGAGGTGGTAAAAAGAAGATGATGAGCCCAAAAGAGACCAGTTGGGACTAGAGATGCAGTTCCCTGTTTGAACACCTGTCTAGCATGTGCCAGGCCCTAGGTTCAATCCCCAGCCCCAGGAAAATAAATAAATAAAAAGCCAATTTTTGCCGCTTGTCTTTAAGGAACCTACTTGAATGCCAGATCCGAGTGCACAGAATTCTTTAATGACTTGTTGAACTATTAAATGCCACTTCCATTGTACCTTGGCAAGCACATATGACCTTTATCTCCATTTTAAGTGGATCCCATTTCCGTAAATCTGAGGTTCCTGTCCTTTGGTATTACTCAGAATCTTGGCATAGAGAGGAGATTTGCCCAGACCTGAGAAGATTTACCACACCCTGGAAAAATCCTCATTAATAAAGATCAGAGTGGCCCTGAGTATGTTCAGCATCTGCAGCTGCTTATGTCCTTCTGCCCCACCCCCTGTGGTTTGCCATTTTTACATCTTCACTCAGACTTCATTTATGTTCCACATCCGGCTAGTCCAGAACATTTTGCAGTGAAAAGGTGTCTTGTTGGGCCCACGAGTGGCAGGATGGCAGGCTGCAGCCATCTCAGCCTGGGGGACCCTATGCAGGAAAGAAGAGTTGGGTAGCATAGGCCTGAGGAAGTCCCAGAAGGAATGGAAACATTGCCTACCTAAAGTGGTGAGCCAGACACCAGGGAATTTGGTCACTTGGGTTTTTGCACTCAGGTTTTCAGATGGAGGCCAGCACCCTGATGACTGGCACAGACACATAGTTTGTCCACCATTAGCAGCTTGCTTCAGAGTTTGTGCTTTAGCTCATAGAGATGATTAGAAAAATCACACCGTGTGAAGAGGGTAGCAGCCAAGTAACTGTGTAGCTTGCTACCACCAGCAGCAGTTATTACTATTTAAAATTTTTTTTATTTGTTCTTGTTAGTTATACATGATAGTAGAATATATTTTGACAAATCATACCTACACGGAATATACCTTCCCATTTTTGTGGTTGTAGATGATGTGGAGTTACACTGGTCGTGTATTCATATATGAACACAGAAAAGATATGTCCGATTCATTCTACTGTCTTTCCTATTCCCATCCTCCCTTCCTTACCCCAACATCCCCCTGTCCAATCTGATAAACCTCCACTCCCTCACGTCCCCCACCTATTGTGAGTCAGCATCCACATATCACAGAGAACATTCAGCCTTTGGATTTTGGGAATTGGCTTATTTTACTTAGCATAATAGTCTCCTGTTCCCTCCATTTACTGGCAAATGCCATAATTTTATTCTTCTTTATGGCTGAGTAATATTCCATTGTGTATACATACCATATCTTCTTTATCCATTCATCTGTTAAATGGTATCTAGGTTGGTTCCATAGCTTGGCAATTGTGAATTGAGCTGCTATGAACATTGGTATGGCTGTGTCACTATAGTATGCTGATTTAAATCCTTTGGGTATATGCCCAGGAGTGGGATAACTGGCAGCAGTCATTTCTACAATGCTTAAAGTTGGTGTTGTTGAAGACCTACCTGATTTTTAGTGTTCTACAACTGTCTTTTTTTCCCCCATGCATAGTGCAAGTTTTTTAGGGACTTAAATTAATTTTCTTCATTGAGAGAAGCATTTGCTGAACACCTGTGACCCAGGCATCCTACAAAACAGAACAAAGACAGAAATAAACAAGATGAGGTGTGAGCCCCAAAGACACTACCACTTAGGGAGAAGGATGGGAAGACAGAGGAGGGTAAAGAAGACAATAAGCCGACAAAAGAAAGGGCTGGGAGGGGCTTCCAGAAGGGAGAAAAAAGTCTACTTTGAATAAGGTTTTAATTTCCAGAAAATTACTTCCTCACATTCCTGGGAAGTATTTGCTAAATTAAGCATCATCTTTTACTTCCTGGGTGATTATCTGGTCAGAATACAAATCAGAAATGGCAAAGATCATAAACCTCAAATCTAAAGAAAGTCACGTGTTATTGGAGTTTACCATGCCCCATCCCTCATTATCCTAGCTACAGAATATGCTTTCCCACCTCTCAAAAATTGATTGTTTTACATAGTCTTTGGCCTATTTTATTGAATAAGCTTGTTCTAAAAACAAGTTTCATCTGCAAGATGTTATAGGTGTGTTCAGTAATCCAGAATAAGGGATCAGGCCCCTTGCTGGGATTTTTAGCACATTTCTGCTACAGATTTGTTGTTGTTGTTATTGTTGCTGTTTCAAAGTTTTACTAATGGAAAAAGTAATGCATGCCTTTCTTAGAGAATGTAGAAATAATAGGAAGCTGTGTTAGAGCATGCAAAGAAAAAGTGGTAAGCCCCAATTCCCCCTCAATTGCCTCCTGTCCCCAATATTTGCAACAAGAGGCTTTCCTCAAGATTTCAGAGCATGCTTTATCTGCCACTCTTCCACTTGGGGGCAAATGTGTTTTTCAAATTTTGTTCTTATTAATGATCGGTCATGCCCAACTCTAAAAAAAAAAAACTCTCTACCAAAGTGTATATTCTTAAGAATAAATTCCTAGCCGTGTAATTACAGGTATGAATCATGTTAATCTCTTTTATGTTTTTCCCCAGCTACTTTCCATTAAAGCATGGGCTGCTTTTGCTTACATCAGCAATACATGAAAGCACTTGCCCTGGAACGCCCTCACCTTCACCTTCACCTTGCTGAGTGTCACACCTTTTAATAGAAGACACTCAGTATCTTTATCAGGTTGATGGGGGAGAGGGAAAAAGGGAAATACTGTCTTATTCAAATTTACATGTCTTTCCTAGTGAAGTTGAATATTTGCAACTATATCAATCTATATTTCTTTCACCTATGAATAATCTATTTACGCACTTTTTTCCATTAGGAGTTTTCTCCTTGTTTTAGATAAGTTCCTCACATACAAAAGGTAACAAAATTTTGTCATATTTATTATATAGTTTTCCCCAGTTTGTTCCTGTTTACTTAGTTATTTTTATTCACATGAGTGAAACTGTTCATTCTTTTTTTATTATTTAAAAAAAGCCTTTAAAATTAGAAAGCTCTTCCCCATTTTGTGACCAGATACTCAATATTATTTATTTTTAAATTTCTACTAGAATTATTCTTTTTGCTCAGGTCTTCTGTATAACTATGATTTTTTTTCATAATGATAAAGTAAGATTTGTTGGTTACCTATTACATGCACAATTTTTAATCAGTTAATTTATTATTTTGTTATTAGGAGTTTTAAAAATTCCATTTTAGGCATGAGGATATAGCTCAACTCAGTGGTAGAGTGCTTGCTTTGCATGCACAAGGTCCTAAATTCAATCCTCAGCACCACCAATAAAAAAAAGTCCATTTTTTCTCAGTTTAAATATGTTACGTATAGATTTAGTGAGTTGTTTTACTTTTCTGAGCTTCAATTTTTTATTAATTAAATTGGGATATTAGAGATCTAAGATTTCTTCTGACTCTAAAATCCTTTTTTTTACCTTAAAGACTCCCCTCCACAAATTCAGCAGCCTCTATGCCTTTGAGTGTTGAACTTTTTTGGAGGGAAATGTCACCATTTTCTAATGGATACCAGTTGGAAGTTTCAAGTAACTCTTTTTTTTTTAATTCTAATTGAATATGCCTATCATTGCCAAGAATCATTCTGTTCTCTTATGTTCCCAAAATATTCCTATGGATAGAACTTCTAAAAATGTATTCTCTGTGAAATGGTGTTGATATGGGACAGATGGCTAATCTAACATATCCAGCTAGAACCGTCTCTGTTATCAGGGTATTAAAGCCATATTTTAAGTCAAGTTGTTAAATATTTGGAATTGTTTTGTTGAGTTCAGAATGTCCTGAAGAGGGAAGAGATCTGAAACTCCCAGATCTTGGCAAACTGAAAAAGCAGTAGATCTTAATTGCCTTGAACTCTTGGAACTAACAAGAAATGGCCTCGTTATTGCTATTGGCTGGGTGCCTTACTTGACCGCTACCCACAGCATAACTTCAAACCACAGTTATTAGAAAATGCTAATTTATACTTTTTATGTGTCACTCTATTCTATGAAGAATTCACTCTATGAGCATGGTCCCTGTGTTTCATTCGACCTTTTATGTCCCCCATGACTGGCACTAGGCTTTCAGCATGTGTGGAACTGGATCTGGTAGAGATAGCAATTGTGGATGGTGGGAAATATTTCCCAATTTCAAGCACTTAAGTCAAATTTTTGTCTTATTTTAACCTTCTCTCTTCTGTTTTATCTCCTGATTTTGTTTGTTTGCTTGTTTGACTTTCAAATCGTTGTAGCAATATTTCATTGCATGTTAAATTCTTTTAACCCATTTTAATACCAACTGTCTGTAACTGTGCGATGCACTAGGAGGGACACATTGTTTTTTCTTTCTACCAGTCTTGTTTCCAACTGTGCAATGAAGTTTCTGAGATGTTTACCACAGATATTTAAAGGCAAACCTCTATAAAAACACCCAGGAATGTACAAAACATGAAAAAAAAAAAAAGCAAGTGTTTGCTTACGATGCCTCATATCTCTTTGCACCCATCCCATGTGATCTAGCAGTTGCTATGGTAACTAGGAATTTTTCATTCCATAACTTGCATACACTCTGGGGCTGTCCTTTCATTCCTTCTTTGCCGTCTGAAGTTACATACACATGTGTGTGAACACACACACACGCACACACACACAAAGCATATCCTCATGCACACACATGAAAGATTTGGAAAGAGTTCCTTGCCTGAATTATTTATATTTTTTAAGTGAATTACTTTATACTTTCTTTACTTTTCTCTTAAGTTTGAAGAGTACTTCTGCTGGATCTGTTCAGAGTTAAGAAACACACACACATTATTTTTCAAATAATTTCACTTTCTGAATTAGGTCTTCACTTAATCAGGAGGCATCAAATGCAACTGAGCTTCAGATCCTATGAGAGGAATTTGAAAGGAGAAGCCAAAGCCATAGGGCTAGCCAGTTAGTGCAATACCTTCATATAGGCCTTATCAGGCTGTACGCCTGTACACACCCTGTGTGTGTGTGTGTGTGTGTGTGTGTGTGTGTGCAGTGCCCTCACTTGCCCTTTGGCCCAGGCTGCATGATTCTAGGGATGCTGATGATCCCTGGTTCTAGCAAGCAGGTGGTTTATGACTCAAATTCTTGAAGATTTCTCAGCTCAGCTGACCCATCACATATTCCCTGGGATCTACTAAAACAAGCAGGACAAATGGATGCAACTCGTGAGTCTCAGCAGAAAGAAACAGCCATCGTATCTGGAACATAGAAGCAGCAGACAATAGTAGAGCTCCAGCTTCCTCTCCTCCAGTGACTATGGCTGATGTCAGGCCCTATTCAGTTCTCTCCTGTTCATGATTGAATTATGCTGACACCAAAGGAAGTGGGTGCTCCCTTGCAAATCATCAGTAACCCCACCCAGAGACAAAGGACTCCAAAGTTGTTAACAAACTCTTGACATTTACAAACTATAAGAGGCAGAAACATCTGCTCTTCTAAGTCTCCCTTCTGTTAGATTTTGGTCTCTGGAGGTGTGTCCTTCTTGGCAGTTGAGATATGAGTTGAGGGGTATGGTGATTGCCAGAGAAAATCAATTCTGCCTTCCCATTAAAGTGATCCATTTCATCATTGCCAGTCCTCCTCTAGCAGAAGGGTATGGAACCTCTTTTCCTCCAGGTTCAATGAGCTCTGTAATTAACTCCTATGATTCTGTCAGTGGAACAGTAGCTTCTACTGAAAATGAAAAAAAGGGTTGACAATATTATTTGTTTCCTAAATTTGGATGATATTTACATACACACATACATGGACAAAAGTATAGCAAGGCCCTGATACTAATTCAATTTTGTTAACACTTGGGTGTTACCATACTTAAATGGCTTATCACTACAATATACGTGTGTGTTTTTCTGCATCCTATTATTGAGGGCTTTCTCTATGTCTAGCACTTGACTGAATCTATAAAGGAGGTATTATCTCACAGATAAGAAAACTGATGCTCAAAGAGATTAAGCATCTTCACCAAGACTATCCAGCTAGTATTTGGCAAGTCTAGGATTGAACCCAGGACCCAGGCAGTTCTATCTTGGTTTTGTTTGATATCAGTTGAATTTTATTTGGACCATAATTTCTTTGAAGGAATGTCATTATCTGAGTTCAATTTTTAATGCTGTTAAGAATTGTTATTACCCATGAAAGAGAGAGAAATGGAGCATGGGCTTTAGTGGAAAGAATCCTGGTAAGGCATGTAGATTTTTAACAAATTAGATTTATGTAGTCATAGTCATTGGTGATTGAATAGTAGCTGAGTTGGGACTGCAGTAAGTCCTTTTTTTTACTTTTTTTTAACCTAAAAATCCCTTGCGACAGATTACATTTCACATAATGCTTTGAAAACTGGGGAGTATATTATTTTTCCCAGAAACATAGTTAAATGATAGTTGTCACGATTTGACTCAAGACAAGACAACCCCTATCATCCATCCATTCCTTAGTACAGTTTGAGAATCTGTCTGTAACTATGAATCTGACTGTTCTCTTAGGACCTGCCTTTCCTTGGGTGAGAAGTGGTTCAAAAGACCCTGGGGTCAAAAATCAAGCTCTGTTTCTGCTCTGGGAGAGGTTTTTCCATGGCTCAGGCTCCTCCTGGATCAGACTTTGGAGTGCTAGTTCCTGGACCCAGGGCCTCTAGATCTTGTCCTTTTTGTTCTAGCTTGACTTTCTCTTTCTGTCCTCACATGTTCTCTGGAATAAGTTTCTCTGGAGCTGGACCTCTGCCTCCTGTTCTTTGCCAACCTCTCTGTCCTTGATCTACCTAGTTTACAGTGTCCATCCACTTCTCCTTTACACACCAGGCCACTCATTCATTTAGAGGGCACTTGCTCTCAGTGTAGGATGAAACAGAAAACTAAACAGGTCCCTGTCCCCATGCAACTAACCTCAGAGTGGAACTGGCCTTGCCATTTGTCCTCCCTCTTCTCCATCCCCACTCCCAAATCTGGTCAGCAACCAAGAACATTTATATTGCAACTAGAGGACTTGCTGGAAAAGATTTAATAAAATTTAAGCTTTTATGATTAAAAAATTAACATCTGTGTGATTGAACACCTGCTTTCAAAGGTCACATGGGGAGAGTGGAGGATGAAGCAAGCTGCAGGCACTGCATTGTAGTGCTGGCATTAGACAAGCAAGAGTTAGGACAGTAAAGCCTGAGGGAATTGGACTAAGTCAAATATGGAAATGCTAGTATACCCCGCCCCAAAGTTTTTAGATTTTTTAGCTATTTTCCTGACAGCAGGAAAATGGACATGACCCGTATGGTGTAGTCTAAATTAGAAAGTTAATCCAGCTTCTTGGAGACTCTGGAATGTGAAGCAGGACAGTTTGTCTCCATTGCATCTTCTCCTCCATTCTCACCTATGTGCTGTGCCTGTGGGAGTGAGTCCTGACCCCTGGGGCTGTGTCACCCCCATCTCTTGCCCTCTAGCTTGCATGGGACTCATTCAATGGAAGACACAGACTGTACAGCAAGAGTGGCAGGAAGAGGGTCCATAGTGCTTCCCACTCTGTCCAACTTCCTCCTGCATTTCTGGCAGTGACTGCAAGACATGTTTGGTGCAGCTCATTTACACCTCCAGCTTCTAAAGGATCCTATACTCTCTCTTACCTCTACTTGGCCCTTTCAGCCTAGTGGTAGTTAGCGCTCCCTCTTTGCTAGCCCATGATTTTCTCACCATTTTTGCTTAGTTTTCTCAAATCTGTCCCTGCTTCTGTAAATAGCTTCTCCATTGAACACTTTCTGCTAGTATCCAGGATGATCCATCAAGCTAGTACAGCATGTTGAAATATCTTTGTGATAAAAAGACCTGCCTTTCTGTATTTCAAGATACTGTACTTTATCCCCGTCTCTTCTGCTTTACTGTACAGCAGGTTTCCTAGCTGAAGTAGACCCAGCATCAAGTTCCTGAGCTTGCTCTTGTTTTAGGATTCTTAAACAAATTGTTTATATGATGTAATTCTTAGAGGCAACAGGATGCAAAGCAGTTCTTCCTTAGCAGCTAAAAACTTTCTATCCAGATATGTTTACTGGTTTTCTGTGTTTGGTCAAGTTTCACAGTAAATTTGTGTTTGCTTTCACACCTGTGAAAGTCAGACTTTGCCTAGGTTCTGTACATTTGAGGATGGTGAATTCTATTAGTCCCATTAGCCTTCACTTTGAGTTATTAATTTTAATACGTATGGTATAAAAATAAAGAACTAATTATTTCTTAATTACCCTCCTTCTGCTAGGGTAACCTATACAAAGATGGATTTGTTAGGCCAGCACCTTTGGTCTTGTAGTCTTAATGGCTTACCTTGACACACATCTGCTTACTTAATTTTTCTTTTAACCAGTTGTATCTTGCCAGCAATGTTCCTTTGTCCTTTTGTGTTTAATTCTGGTTTTCCATGAGAAAAAGAATCAGGAGATACATTGTCAGCAAATTCTGTGAATGTTAGTCTCAGACAAAATTCTTTTTGGCCAGAGATTTTTCCCCCCCTAGATAAGTATTCCAATTCTGCTGTACCCGCATTTACAGCACAAAATAGATGCGGGCATTGGTGGTTTGGTTTCCTAAGCTGTGCTCAAATTTCCATAGTACAAGATGGGAAGTGATACCTAACTGCCAAATCACTCGCCTTCTTCCTATTTGGGACAGCCAATCCTTGGGGCTTCTGTGAGAAAAGCAGAATCAAAACAGATGAATTTTGTAGAACTTTAGCAATGGAAAGGATGCCGAGCCTAGCCCTCGTTCTCAATCCAGAATCATCTTCACTTGTTCTGTGATACTGTTGACAGGCTCTGCTTCAGCTTGAGAGATGGCTCATTCTTCTTTTGTTCTTAGTGCTTTCTTACATCGAGTCCCAATCAGCTTGCATTATCTTGCCACCCACCAGTGGAAAATTACCTTTCTGGAACATCCTGAGTAATTCCAAGATTCCCTCTCCCAGAAGGCAAGATAACTCAGCGAATGGAAATAACCTACTATCGTTCATTCTTCTGATCTCATCTGTCTAAGACATTCCAGCTCCCCAACTTAACTCCCTGGGGCGTGCTGCTCAGACCCCCTGGTGGCTGCTTGGTGCAGAGTTCTCAGTATCTCAGTCAACAAATCCCTGTGTCCTAGGGCTCCTGTCTGCTTGTCTCTGTTCTCTCTCTCTCTCTCTCTCTCTCTCTCTCTCTCTCTCTCTCTTCTCTCTCTCTCTCTCTCTCTTTTTCTGAGGCAAAATTTGCATAATATAAAACTAATCATTTTTACAGTATATTGTCAGTTTCTGTCCAGTTCTTGAGCCCACTAGGCCTAAGGCGGCTTCTGTATTGGGAACCTTGCCTCTATCACACTTACCTACTTGTCTCTGGGTCTCAAGTTTATGAACATAGATGGCCCCAGAAATGTGGCAGTTACACACACAGTCCTTGCCATGTGTAACTTTCTGCCTCGGTCCCTGCCTGGGTCCCTGTCAGCCCTTCATTTTCCCCTTGCTGTGTCTTAGGCTCTGCCTGACCTGAGCTGATTGAGCTGTGCCCCTCAGTACCATGCTCAGCCCTTGTTAACCCTCTTCTCTTCAAATTCAATCCCCTAGATGGTGTTCCCAAACCAGACAGGCCATTCTGAATGCCAAACTGACTCACCAGGTCCTTGATACTCCTGACTGCCAACACAGGTTGTCTGTCTTTGGCCATTAGTACCAGAGCTAATTAAAGCCACTATGACATCAGTGATCTATAATAAAGAGCACTGATCACCTTAAGGGACATCAATGGTTCTAGTTATAGGCACTGGAAAACAACCTGTCACTGAGGTACACCTCAGCCTCACCACCTTCCTGCTCTGTGACCTGTCACAAATATGTTCACAAACTTAGAACACAGCTCTAGAACTTGTGCTACCTGTATGACTTCTATTTTTTTTTCCATTTTTTGGAGTGCTGGGGATTAGACCCAGGCCCTCACACATGTCAGGCAAATGCTCTACCACTGAGTTACATCCGGAGCCCTTTTTAAAAAATTAATTTTGAGACTGGTCTTGCTAAATTACCTAGGCTGGCCTTAAACTTGTGATCTTCCCAACTAGCTTGGATTATAGGCATGTGCCACTGCACTTGCGATTGTATGATTTCTTGATTAGTGTTGTCCCTGAATTAAATTCTTCTCAATGTTTTTTATTTGAAAGGTTTTCTCATGCTGCCTGAATTAGACAGGTGATTTTGAAGCAGTGGATCCCATGAGGAGTGTTAGGGATCCTGGTTAGGGGAGAATAGAGTAGGAAAGGGAGATCAGAGGCACAAAAGACAGACTTTGCCCAGTTCACAATTTAGCTTGCAGTTTGACCCGTTCATAGCCACCCGTTTGTTTTGTTCATGTGTCATATAAGGGATGGCACCATTTAGTAATGCCTTCCTAGTGTTGCGTTAGTTGCCTGACCTCTTAAATGTCAGTGGTAGGGATGCTCAGTTTGCTAGAACTTGGTTGGAGTCCTTGCACTCTAGCAAGTGGTTATAACACATAAGTTCACAATTTCCTCAGAAGATGAGCAGCATGGTAGAAAGCACTGAGTGGAGAAGAGAAAACCTTCGAGTACGAGTGGCCTTGGAGCCCTGACACCAAGTTCTGCCTTCTAGAGAGGATTCACCTTCTTTGCATTTCTGCTCCCTCAATGATTTGCATGTTCAGTGAATCTTCATCAAGTGACTGTCATTGAGTTAGAAAGAGAAATGGAGAGAACAGTTCCTGCCTTCAAGATGTCCTTGTGTAGTAGAGAAGACAAAGAGAAACCCTGACAGGGACATTCCATCTGCATAGAGGGGGTTAGAGACTTAGATAAGGTGATAAATGCATGAGTTCTGAACATGGTTCCTTTGGGAATTCATTGACTTCAGCACTGAGAACTCTAGATTCTGCCTGGGAAAATGAGACCACACATAAAAACCCTATATATTTTCAGAGGATTCTCTGAGTCCCTGAAGCCCATCCATGAACTCCAGCTCAGGACCCTTGTAAAGTATATGCTCATAAAGTAGCAGGGACATGCTGCCCTGGAGAATGCCAGTAGTCGCCTCACAGGATGACTTGGGAAAGGAGTCTTTCCATTATCTCTGAAAACGGAAAATCAAGAAAGTATTTGTAACAATTCCTGCAGGAAGGAGAAATCCCTCCATGATCACTTTTCTTGGTAGTGCTAGTGATATGTGAAAGCGAATACAGTCAGAAGCTTGACTCAGGACAGCACAGGCTAGGACCTGCTAAACCACAAGTATCAAGTTTTCATCTTACCTTTTTATTAAAAAAAAAAGTCAGTATTTTTATAACTTTATAACTCTATAGGTATTTTCTTCCTAAAAAATAAGTCTGTTGTTCATGTGAATAAATGAAAGAAACAAATTACATGTTTGATTTAGGAGTATACAAGCTGGTCATGATCATGGAAGTTAATCTGAGTCAGAGGAAGGCACTGGTTCCATTATGCATTTGGAATTCATAGGCAGGATGGCAGCGTAACCAAACAGAAAATAAATCAGAGCCGTTCATCCAAAGAATGGAATAAAGATGAGGACCAGGGAAAACGTGGAAGTCTCGTCTGTTTTCATGCTCCTGATTGGCCCTGTTCAGAGTCCTGGGGTTCTGTGAGCAAATGGCTTTCCCTGCTTTCAGCTGAGGGCACCTGTTTATCTTTGTGCTTCCTCTTCGCCCACCTTCCCACTCATCCCAAATAATGGCCCTATAGGCAAAGCTGTGAAGGATCCATCTGGCCAGTTGTTGGATTCCTTGTTTCTCCTACCATCCCCTCAAGAGATTAGGGACAAGAACTGGTTTCTACAGATCTACCGGCTAAAGGGTGTGTTGGAAGGAGGGGCATGTACACACCAAGGCTCAGCACCATGGGCAGAGGCAAGAAAGAACATTTTGCTCCTGTGATTGCCGGCCCATTCCCCACTTCACCCTGGATGTCATTATCACACCTACCACAACCCCTCCTCCCTTGAGCTAGGTGCCATTTTACCCCCGGATGTTCTCCCACTGTCCTGGGTAGTTTTGTTGTCTGGCTCCTACCTCACCATCTCCAGCCCCATTCCTGGCCATCACTGACAGGAATGTTCTGTGTGTAGCTCTCATCACCATGACATGGGAATGTGTTTTATGCTTAACACCATAATTGCTGTCTTCATTATCACTGCATACCAATGGCAGGGCAGTCTCTGGTACTTTTTCAATGCCCTCCAGCTAAAGACCACCAGTTGGGTTTATTGCTTGTTGGAGTGAGGATCTTGACCCTCAAACCAGGGGGAACCATGGGGCATCTCAGTAGGAGGGTGCTAGAAGAAAGCACTTGTAAGATTTGGGTGTGTATTAGGTGAGCTTGGGAACCCTTAAGGAAGTGAGATTTTGCTCTGGACTAGATGCTGTTAAGAAGCAGGGATAACTTCAGGACTGAATATGGTACTCAATCTTACCCTCACCTTGGAGGGCAGAGTAGGGCAAAGCTACAGCTGTCACTGAAAAAAGAACAGTCACTCACATTATTTGGGCTTTTGAGTATATTGTGGGATGGACCATGTTCATGCCTGTCTATGTTCAGATATGATTGCTGAGTGGCTGTGTTTTTGTCCTGTGTCCCATCATGGTCACACAGTGGTTTAGTCTGGTGTTGATTCTCTACTAAATCACTATCAACAGAATACCAAGTCCTAACTACTAGTGCCAGGCCAGCTTCCAGCTGTCAGGATCTGAAAATATAGGGAAGAAAACACAAAAGTTGGGTTTTTTTCCCCTATTCTCTCACTCAGCAACCTACTCAGACTTATGACCAAATATGCCGGAGTTTTCCCCATACTCCAAGCAGGGATTCTGCAATGAACACCAGCTCATTGATGTCCTGCAGTGGAGCTGGGTTCTGACACTGTGTACCTGGAGACAGCATCAGATCCCACAGGTTGTGAGCCAAGTCCTCCAAGGCTGCCTCCAACTTTTGATGCCAGTTACAAGCTTCAGGATGCCTGTGCTTCTGACCTATTGGCTATAAACTGGGGTGCCTACAATCCCCTCACTGGATTCAATTAATTTTCTAGAGTGGCTCATATAAATCAGGAGAACATGCTTACTAGTTTATTGTAAAGGATCTTTTAAAGAATATGAATGAGCAGTCAGGTGAAAAGATGCACAGGACAAGGTCTGGAAGGGTCCCCAGCACAGGAGCATCCTCCCCTGAGGAGTTGAGATGCACCACCTTCCTGGAATATGGGTGAATTTCTGTTTGCCTTCCTAGAAGCCCCTTGAACTCGGTCCTTCTGGGGTTTTCTGGAGGCTTCCTTACGTAGGTATAATTAATTAAGTCATTGACCATTGATGACCAACTCCATCTTCAGCCCTTCCCCTCCTCTGAGGTAGAGGCTGTGGCTGTGAGTCCCAGCCCTCTGAGTTGGTGGTTGGTGCCCTTGGCAAACAGCCCCCCATGGTGTGGTTATTTAGGGACTTTCCCAAATGTACCTCATTAACATAAACTCTGGAAGTATTCTGGAGCTGCTTTTGGAACCAAGGACAAAAGGCCACCAAATACTTTAATTAAAGATATTCTTAGAGTTGCCCTCAAACAGGAAATTATAAAGGTGAACAGGAGCTGTAAGTCAGAAACCATGGAAAAGATTCAAGACGTGTATCTCACAGGGCGGTTCCTTTCTTCCTCTTCACCACTCAGATCTGCTCTACTTCAGGCATTGGCTCCTCAAGGCCTGCACTGAAGCCCCCATGAGGAGTGGTCCCCAGCCCCTCAGAGTTCACAACTCAACAACACTTTCCGCAGCCAGACAGAGGCCCTGTGGTGATGAGGTCTTTCCCTGAAGTGCTCCAGCCCCTCCATCATCTCTCCCTCTCCTTCACCAGTCCAGGGTGGCCCCTCCATCTGTTTTCCTCTCAGGCTCCTGAGCTCTTAAAGCAGAAAGTCATCAAACCAGGTTTTGTAGCCTCAGCAGTCTGCAAAGCTGCATGGCAATCCTTTTTTCATAACTAGTTTATCTCTTGTTACGCGCCCTGAAGCCACTTTTCCAGTAATGTCCTCTTCAGGCCACCAATTTCACCTCACCCCTTTTAGAAGATGCCTCAGTTCCCACTCTACCAAGAGGATAGGGGCCCTCATGCGATCAACCTCAGCTTCCTTATTCCCTAACCTACATCCTCAGCTTTCTGAAAGGAAGACATCTGTCCCTTTTCTAGCCTGATCCTCCACTTGTGTTCCTCATTCTGTCAGCTCTTCCCTCTGTCCCCTTCCCACCTCAGTGCTTTCCCCATCTGCACCACCCTCTTTCCTCCATAATGAAACCTCCAGAGGCTGTTCCACCTCTGTTCCCGTCCTCCTTGGTCCACTCTGCCTTAACACTTGCTCTTCCCCTTCTTGACCTAAAGGGATCCCCTCCTCGCCTTTTCTTAGGTTAACTGTCTTGGTCAACTTTACAAGGTCAGGCAATCTTTTTCCTTACTGACTTGTCTTGGTTTTGTTCTTTGTAGTCTCAAAAACAAGAGGTTTTCCCTGGGACTCTGATATTCTCGCCCTTTACCCTTCACCTCGCTCTCTTTTTTCTTCTAACTGCCTACTAAACATCTCCCGCATGGTGTCTTATCACTACTAAAACATCAGCTGTCTGAAACAGACTGCTCCGTCTTCCCATAAGCAATCTTCTACACATCTTTTTCTCATTTGGTGGCGTTCCCATTCTCTTGATCACCATAGTTTTTCTTCAACTGCCAAATCCTGAGGGTTCTACCTTTTCCTTTTTTTTTCTTGCAATTGGAAACATTCTAGTATGCTCACCAAAGTATGCTTAGGTTGCCATGGAACATATTAACTTAGTTAAGAACAGGGTACTTTTCTTACTCATCTTGGCCTGCCACATGGTATCCATCACCATGGACGTCCTATCTAAAGGAGGCCCTTTCTATTTGTTGACTTAATGACTGTCGATTAAATGGGGTTTTCTTTTTTTGTTTAGTTTGGGTTTTTGTTTATTTGTTTGGTACTGGGGATTGAAGCCGGGGGAACTGAAATGCATCCCCAGTCCTTTTTGTACTTTTTTATTTTGAAACAGGGTCTTACTAAGTTGCTGGGGCTGACCTCAAACTTGCAATCCTCTTGCCTCAGTCTCCCAAGTTGCTGGGATTACAGGGGTGCACTACCACACCTGACTCCATTAAGTGTTTTAACATTTTTCATACATTTCATGAAGTATTTGTCATTGAACATATTTTCCACGATAGCTCTCTTAGTACTTTTACTCTTAACAAAGCAAGCACCAGAATAAAATTTCATACCCAGAACCTCAATTATGGTACTTCTGCCCTTTTTCAACATGAGAAATTTTTTAAGGGTATATGGGTCATTAGCATTCATTTAACTTTCCTTCCTCAGAGCTCGACATAATGCATAGGATTATTATGTTTTCATGGCAATTTTTTGATAACTTACATCTCCCTTCATTCATTGATTTTTCTGCTTTTTCTCTTCTTTATTTTTAACAGGTTTTCAAAATAGAACCTATTACAATGACATAAGGTGCTATTGATAGTACATCAGTCTGATTCAGCTAATGCCCTGCCCAGTAGAGTATGGCTGCTGTGCACAGCCATGTAATACACGTCAGTTGCACAGACATTAGAGAAGCCCTCCCATCCATATGTATGCACGTGGCCTGCGGAAGTTAATAATGCCATATATCACGTGCATGTAGAATGTAAAACGTACTTCGGAATGACAACAGTCATATAAAATGAATATTGGCTCACGACTAGAGGAAACCCAGGGAAAGATTTTTATCCTTTCAAATCACACAATTATTTGTCTGTGGGTTTTAGTATCCCAGACCTTCATTCCTTTTTTTTTTTTTCCTTTCTGGTCAATATATGCCTTTCTCTCTAGCCACTTTATTTTACTTCAGCCACATGGATAACAAAAGAACTGCTTCAGAGAAATGAAAGATAGCAATTACACATTGGTATTCATGTTATGGGAGTCACACTGCCGTCCTCAGGGAGTTGAACAATGAATATCCAACATTAATTGCCACAGAAACTGTGCGTCTGACCTTGCTGAAATGTAATACATCAGTTTTACATAGTAAAATTATTTGCCACTAAAAGATTTTCCAAGAATCATCATAAAATTAAACTACTGTTTAGAATGACCAATACTGATTGTTTTTAAGAAAATCTGTGAGGATTTAAATGACTGGATCACTGCATTTCTTAAAAATCAGAACACCAGGAGTTAAAATCACAATATTATTGATTTGATTGGTAATTATGACAAGATTAGTGCCTTTCTATTCTTATAAAAGGTGAATAAATCATTGGTATCCCTGATTGGCCTATAGAAGCAATTAATAAGGCAAAATGGATATGGCACTTTCTGGCCATCAGGGGTGGGGATAACCTCCTTTAGGTTTGTACCTGATTAACAGGATTTTTCTGTCAATAGCAGAAACATGCTAAAAATCTTAACCCATGTTCAAAAAGGTGGCATCATTTTTAAGGTGAAACCTACATACTTTTACCTTTTTTTTCAAATCATCAAAAGTATAGAAGTTAGGTTTTCTTACATGCATCTTCATGATTCTCTGTCCTGGGCTATCTTATCCTTCCTGGGTATTGCACATTGGGAGTTTCACACTAAACCCTCTGGAAGTGTTCATCGCTCAGAGTTGTGTCCACACTGCTGGGTCAGCAGGGAGCGTCCTCTGCAACTGAGCCACGTCAGCGGGCCACACTGGCTCTGGGCTGTGGAAGCTGTGTGTGCAGAAATGAATGATGGTTCAGCCTTCTCTCCTTTTAAAAAGGGACTGAGGTGAAGAAAGTCAGTGCAGCCACCCATGACATCCAAATTTCAGCCTCGATAAGATTCTAACTAGAGATCCATTTTTGTTTTTATGCTGGCAAAACAAGCACATGATAAATTTGAAGACCATCTGGGGCGGGAGGGGGGACTATCTGAATGATTAAATGGGTAGTTTTCAAGTAAGGCTGTGCTCATTCTTTAGTGTTTAAATAATGTATATTTTTATATGATTTCCACGATTTTTTAAAGAGTGTTTAAAAACATTAACCAGGTAAAAGAGAAGTCATATGCAGTTAGTATGTTGTGCTTTTTTAAACTTTGAATTTTGTGTTCTCTAATTCAAATTGTTCAGATAGTTTAAATGAACTCCTTGAATCCCAACTCTCACCCTACCTATTTCTTTTAAGGTATTTGTGTCTCTCTACTGCTTTATGTTTCTATGGAACTTGAGTCTGGATTCTGTATATTAGAGGGAGACTCTTGGCCCTACTCCTGATTTCTTCCAAATCTTTAAAGAAATGGTGCTGTAAAGCTAGCACATGCAACTCTAGTTAGCTCCTTCTTAATTTTCTCTTCTTCTTTCCCTCTCCCATCCATCACTCCTGTCCACAATTAAAGCAAGATGATGAAGTGACGACTGTTCAGGTTAAAGAGCAAGACCAGACCGTCCTGCTGCTGAGGAAAGTGCGCTGCTGTGGCCCTGCCCCCACCGCTGGGAGTGCGGAGAGTGATTGGAGGTGAGAGTTTCCCCTGCAGCTGAGCAGGCACGCGCTCCCAGTTTCCTTCCCTGCTGCCTTCCCTTCCCCTCGCTCCATCTCACTCGCTCTCTGCCTCCTCTACCCTCCCTCCCTCTCTTTTCTCTCCGCCTCTCGCCTCTCCAGTTCTAGCTGACTGCAGAGCTCTTAGCAGCCAGATGGACTCAGTTCCCAGTGAAAGGACAGGGATGGCAAGATCTTTTAGCATTTAGGGGATGCCTTTGTTAGTAACCGTTCACAATGGGCAGCTCCCGGCTGAGAGTCTTTGACCCTCATCTAGAGAGGAAAGATTCAGCGGTGCTCTCAGACCGAGAGCTGCCCTTGCCTACCTTCGATGTGCCTTATTTCAAATACATCGACGAAGAGGATGAGGATGATGAATGGAGCAGCCGCTCGCAGTCTTCCACCGAGGATGACTCAGTGGACTCTCTGCTCTCTGACAGATACGTGGTGGTGTCAGGAACCCCAGAGAAGATCTTGGAGCACCTTTTGAATGACTTGCACCTGGAGGAAGTCCAGGACAAAGAAACAGGTAAGGCAAGGGGTGTCTCCTGCTTCCAGACTTGCAGGAAGCTGCTGATGCCCTTGTCAGTATCCTTAGGGGCGAGGCTCCCAATGTTGGCTGAAACCAGGTGGGATGAAATAGCATATGCTTTGTGTGCCTCCCCCTTTGCCCTGTGCTGTTTTGTTTAAATCCAGTAAATGGACACATGTAGTTCCCAAGCAGCTGCCTGGGAAGTAACTGTACAAAGAACATGATATGAAGGGGGATGTTCTTATTTCTTTGGTAATTTTTACTAAATCTTACCTAAAGGCAACTGGCAAAAGGCAAGTGTTCTATAGCCCTTGTGCAGTGGAAAGAAATACAAGGGGAGGAAGGTTAGCAGACATTTACCTGGTGTGTAGGAGATGCTGAACTGGGGGCAGCAGCTTCCCTGCTGAAATGTCAACAATTACTGCAACTACTCAGCAGCTATATGCTCAGCAGCAACTTCTGCTTTTTTTCCAAGTGGTTTACAAACTGCTGCTCAGAGCAAGCCCTGGGGTGCAGAAAATGATACTCAGCTTTCCAGACTAGAAACTATAATTCACTAGAGCCTTATTGATCAGACTTGTCCTTTTTTATTCGACCTGAGAGAAAAATACCCATTTAGCTTTTTCATCCATGCACTTTTGAAAACACTACTACTCCATTTATAAAATGATTTACCCATAATTTCCTTTATCAGGGCAGGGAGAGCACTTGCTTCTCTGTTGCAGAATTTGCAATTTGTTCCAGCCTGGAGCAGTTATTCCAGTGAATGGGACTCTGGTGTTGGCCTGAATTTTACAACTTGATCCCCTCACTAAAATGCACTTTTTGTGGCTACCATAGCACCTGTGACACCCATACTTTGCAAAACCGATTGCATCAAGAAAAGAGAGCTGCAGGTTGTATTAGTACAAAATATCTACTTAGGTTTTTACCATGCAGAAGGGATGGTAAAATACAGTCTCCTTGAATCCCTGTAGTTTTTTTGTTTGTTTGTTTGTGGAAGGGAAGAGGGTTACTGAGGATTGAACCCTGGGCCTAGACAAGCACTCTTACCACTGAGCTACCTCCCCAGTCCTATTTTTTTTATTTTGAAACAAGGTGTCACTGTGTTGTCCAGGCTGGCCTCAAACTTGAGATACTCCTGCCTCAGCCTCCTGAGTACAGCAAAGACTATAGTTGTGTGCACCATGCCCAGCATCAGTAGTTTTGTTTGAACATGAGTGATGGCTAGATCTATATTACATTACAAAGGTCAATAAGAGAAGCAATGTGTGAAATATGTGAATGGGTTTTAAAAAAAAAAGCAAGTGATTCAATCACGTATCCTACAATAATGTTATTGTCAATTTCAAAATTCAAATGAATATTTGGCATTTAATTGGGAAAATCAATAGCTCTCCCTTATATACAACAAAATAAGCTAAAAGAAAAGTATTGTTGTGGCACTTTCTGGGTTGTTTTGTATGTCTGCACATTAATATTTCATGCTTTTAAGCACTATTCCCATGTTCTGCTTCATCAGGCACAATTATCATGGAACTGGGCATACTTTCCCACATAATGACTGCCAGACTACTTTACACAGGTGGTTTGCACTTAAAAGGCAGGAAGTTGCCTGTCATGGAAAGAGAACAGTATACTTTAAATGTGGTAGAGCTTTGGAGGTGTTGGATGCTTTCTGCTGCTTAGTATCATAAGCATAGAAATTATTTAATTTGAATTCTTTTTTTCTTACTACTTGTCATTAGTTTGTGTTTTCTCTCTCCACCCCACCTTGCCCATTTCTTTGAGGTGCTAAAGATGGAAACCAGGACCTGGTGCAAGTTAGACAGGTGCTCTACCACTGAGCTGTACCCTTAGCCCATCCTCTTTACTTTTGAGAAAAATGGCCCAGGTGCTCACGAACAGGTTGGCCATTTAACAGGGAATGTTTTATCACCTTTATTACTGTTACTAATGCCAGCAATTGCTTCCTGTTGGGAATGGGGATGCACATGGTGTCTAGTGATTTTTATTCTCAATTATACCAACCCTGAGGTCAAATATTTCACTTTGGCCACCTGCACACAAAGCAGAGGATCAGGACTCAGTGGTTTGACCCACACAGCCCTGACCTAAGTAGAGCAGGAGGGGGCTAGTCAGGGTCAGTCCCACCTGATTGCTGCTCATTTCCTTAGACATTGAGGGGTAGACACACATGAAACTTCAGTTTTATAGAGACATTGGAGAGTAAAAATAATAGCAACTTTCCTCCCATCAAAGGAGAATTTGATAAAAAGGAAAAAGTCAACTTTGGAGAGAGTTATGTGCATAGAAAAGGGACACCTAAGTGGAAGTCTCATGTAGCTTTTCAAAACTTTAAGCCTACGGCTTGGAGAAAATACAACTGAAAAGCTATCATGTAGCTTTTTGTTGATAAAATTTTAGAAAACAAAATTTTGCATGTACATTGAAGAAAATGCTTATTCATTTGCACTAGTTAGAATACTAAATGAATGGTATATTTCAAGTCATTGAGGCCCCTTGCCATTGACTGAGGTGAGTTCTAGTTCTTTATCTTGGGGGTGGCCGGCAGGCTCATTATCAGAGGCCTGTGTGTGCAAGAGCCTAATCGAGCTGCATAAACCATATGGAAGACAGATGGAGGGAAATGAGAAGGGGCTGCAATAAAAGCCTGCAGCAGCATTTTTATGTTCCTGAGCGCCCCTTTTAGTGAGGTAGAGCCATATGGGGCCAGGGGAGCCATATGGTGGCCCCTCCACATGGCCCTGGTGGCAATGAGGAGGAAAGTATACATGGGAAGAAATAAATGGTCCTAGAAGCTGGGATGAGCCTGTTCTGGATTCTTACATTCCGACATTCCTGTACCCACCAGAGACTGGGGAAGACAACCAAGAAAGAGATGTTATTTTCCCTTCTGTTTCCCACAAAAGGCACTTAGTTGTGAAAATGTAGGCCCAGACCCCAATAGAGGAGGTCTTCTATGCTCATACAGGACAATTGATATTAATATACAAGTAGAAAAGTTTACTGAATTGAATGGAATCAAAAGATGCATGCCAGACTTTTGAGATAAAGTGTTTATTTCTGTTGCTACTTGAATTGAGAATAGAATAGAAACAATTCAATAGTTCATACAGTACTCTACCGCCAAATCAAGCTGAGTTTTAAAGGCAAAAATTGTTATAGGGATGCTGAAAAGCAGCCTACTAATGACTTTTATAAATGATTTGACATCCACCTACCATACCTACTTTCAAGCCCATCTGCAGACTTTGCCTTCCTGGTAGTACCAGGCACAGGGAGTCCTCCAGGGATACCTGTGGAATGAAGAGTGAGCGAGTCCCTCTAAACTCTTAAATAGAAGAAAGGAGAATGCTGGTAGGGAACAGGTAAACCAACCAAGCATTTAGATCTTCCTTTGCAACCAACTTTGAAATCTTCTTTCGTCTAGTACTTTCTCTTCTGTTTACTCATTTAGCAATAATACTTACAAATAGCAAACAGCACTAAAATTCTTTATAATCTAAACTTTTGAGCATTTTTTTCCTTTCTACCATATAGTTCTTCATTTTTTTTGAAATGGAAAAACTGAAACTGACCATTAGATGTTTATTTGTGAATGTGGAAAGTGATTGAAGTTGTTGTCAAAGATTTCCCTTTTCTTTCAGGGTTCAGGTTCTGACTTGAAACACTTTAGATTGTTAGAGAAAAATGAAGCAGTTTCTGCAGCTCTATCTTTTATCTTCTCAGAAATAGGGCAGGCATCATCGGGGCACTCTCAGCCCACGAGAATTACAGGGAAGGCAAGACTGAAAAAAAAACAGGGAGCTGTGAGTAGAGGGGCTGCAGGGAGGAAGGTGCCTGATGAGAACCAGCCAGCTCTTCCCAGGGGTCCCAGTGGTGTCCCCCTTGACACCTTTTCCCTTCCCTGGAGAGGATAAGTATGTGTGGCTTAGAAATGCTTCTGTAGAAAATAATGAGTTCTGTTTTAAAGCAGGGGGGAAGCTGTATCTGATTGATTACATAGAGAAAAACCTTAATACTGATCTTTCTTTTTGAGTATGTGTTGTGATGAGTCTGCCTTAGGAAAAACACAAGACGAAATGTTATTTTCCATTTCCTATTCCCATTTTCTAATTCCTTACTCATCTTTTCGAAGAAAATGCACTTATGATGATAGGCTTCCAAGGAAAACAAGCAAGCAGAATGAACAAGATAGTCAGAATAGGGAAAGCCTGTGACTGGTTCTCATTAAGCCTGACCTGATTTCTTTAAGGTATGGCTGCTTTTTTTTTTTTTAATCGTTCTGTATATTCTATATTCTATTAATGTGTCCTGGTGTAGACATGTCTGCACAATCTGCCTTGATTGTTCCATGGGTGCCTCAGCGTCGGTGGTTCACTTTTAGCAGCAAGTATTAGGTAGAGCATGTAGTTGAACAAGTGAATCCCTCCCTGCTCCTTTAAGGCTGTAGTTCTGTGGCAGGGCCTGCTTTATAGTATGGAAGTGTCTCCCTTGATAGGGAGAGTCCAGAAGTTTTTGGTGGCCAGCCTGGTGGCTTTTTTGAGCTTTGCACTAGCAGAATTTTGAATAAAGCTAGGACAGATGCCTCATTTTCTCTTAACATTTTATCTCCACCCCTGACAGCACCAGGCCCATAATAAGCCCTTGATATGTGTTTTTTATGGGAGAAAATTAAGAATGCTTTTCTTCTGATCATTGGAAAGATAGAACACAATTTAAGTGATCTCCTTCCTTGCTTGACTTTTAGGATGGAACAGAGCTTCCTCACTCAGGTCATGAAACCATTATAACCCTGTAACAGCAGTCCCTGTTGCAGGACTAAAACTGTTTGAGGGTAGGTAGAGAAAATTTTAGGTAATGGTAAGTCTTTCTATGGTCTTATGCAATTGATACATACTTTAAATTGTCTTGTATTTATATATTTTCTTTTTATTTTATACCCTCCCCCAAGATGCTGGGGACTGAGCCAACGGCCTCATGCATGCTAGGCAGTGGCTCTACCGCTGAGCAATACCTCCATTCCCTTTTGTTTTTATTTATATCATCATATAACAAACTGACCTGTGTAGCTATCTGTGGCTGCACATGAGCAGCACCAGGGCACCTTTAAACAAATCCCAATATCCAAAGATTCTGACTCAGTGGGCTTGAATAGGGCCCAAGTCTTCCTAGCTTTGACAGCTTCCCAGGTGATGCTAACATGGGACCAGGTTTGAAAACCTCTAAAATAGAACATTGACTGTATCTATTTCACTTCCATCTTTTAAAACACCTACTGTAGGTTTCTAATGTTTTTACATGTACCCTTGCTTCTAAGAGTTAGGGCCATGATTTTTTCTCTCCTTCTCCCCCTTCCAATCCCCTCTCCAGGACTCCATGTCCAGCAGCATGTCTACTGATCCCTGGAATCTCTGCATTCTGAAAAGTTTGCAATTCACAAACTGCACTGCTTGTCCTTCTACTATAGTAGTTTTGAGGAAAGGACAAAACTAGAGGCCACACAGCTGTTTGGCTTCTCAGCTCTTGGAATGAGGTGATGATTTAGTGAATGCAACCCATTTGGACTTTACAAGGGTTCTGTTGCCCTACAGAAATCACTGGGTGGCCCTTTGGTCTCATGGCCAAGAATGCTTACTTCTCTTGGAAATAATGTTTCAAGAAAGGAGCAAACACATATAAACAGAGTAGAAAAGGGACTGAAATGAGCTTCTAAAGCTGAGAGTCCCAGATCTGTGCTCCATTAATAAACCAGCCTAAGACCTCAAGCAAGTCATAAGTGAAATGATCTCTGAGGTGTCTTTCATCACTAAGACTCTTGGCTTCAAAGGGTTCTGTGCCTTTTTTTTTTTTTTTTTGCTTCAAAATATGTCAGAAAGCCACAGAATTCTAGATCCAACGGAGACCTGAGAATGCATGTAGATGACCTCCAGAATCTTCTGGTCATCTTAGGGTAAAAGCACCATGATTTAGCCATCTCATGAGAACTGAGGAAATTAGGACTGACTTCATGATACTTCATTTTGCTGTTGCAGTTTTTCAGCCTCACGGAGCAGTTAGAATGCTGATGGGGTATTGAGCTTGGAATCCAAGGCTCAGTGGCCATACATGGTGGTGATTTAAGTGTGTTTGTATATAACCCTGTCCAATGGGAAACTTTTAAAGTTCCTTTGAGAAATTATGCCATAACATTTCTGAAGAACAGCTTTGATTTATCAGCAGCTAGTAAATTCCATTTGCAGAGTTTCATTACCGAGTCATTTTGGGATATTCAGAAATAGTCTATTGCAAGAGAAAAGCTGCAGTTTTCCCCCAGTTATGAAATATACTACATCATATCTCTTGTACTTTCAACTTTACAGACTACTATAAAAAACATAACAGTGCGCTTTTAATTTTTGAGTAGTCTCTATATGCACCTGAATGAATACTTTAGAAAACTCTGTTTCCTTCCTTCAATATATAAATATCTTTGACTTAGTACTAGGTAGGACCATTCTAAATGCTAAGGATACAATGGAAAACAATAGACAAATACCTTATCTTCATGGAAGCTTATCTTCTAGGGAAGGGAATTAGAAAATAAATAATAAATGAAAAATACTGCATATTCTAAGATAAATGCTAAGTAGCCAATATTATTACAGACACTAGTTTAGGATAATTACACTCCTGTGTCCTCAAAAAAAGATCATTATCTTGATTAGGATAAAGATTTTGCAAGTGTAGAAATAAGTCAAAACTAATCAAACTGTGTGTTTTAAATCAGGTTTATTTTGTGTCAAATATAGTTCAATAAAACTTTTTTAAATGAAAAATTATGTTGGCAACAAGATAACTTAATGTATTTAAAGTATTTTAGGAATTAACTTGAAATAAAGCTAAGAGCCAAAAGAAATAGACTAAATTAAAATAAAAGAAATAACATAGGAGAAATAAAAGAAATGTAAAGTATGTACAATTGCCCCAAGTTAGTAAATAGCTGCTGTTAGTGCTGCAGAATCTATGCACATGGAAATGTTTGATAAGGATATCAGCCTTTCACTATCTTAAACTGTGAAAAAAAAAAGCTTTCTTCAAAATGAATAACTGAACTGGGATGCACTGAAGGTCTTTTCAGCTTTATGAACCTGTCACTTTTAAATATTAGGTTAATTTTGCTTGCATACATACTAATAAAAAAAATCAG
Source organism: Marmota marmota marmota (assembly GCF_001458135.2). NCBI lineage: Eukaryota > Metazoa > Chordata > Mammalia > Rodentia > Sciuridae > Marmota > Marmota marmota. The sequence continues at coordinate 13,820,527 of NW_025999905.1, read as the reverse complement.
TGGAAGACTGAATTCATTTGCACAAACTCCAGCTGCCCTGGGTGTGCCTGACATGCAGATGATGAGCACCACTGCTCAGCAAAGGCCTGTTTTCCACATAAGCAAAGACTCAAGCAGCTATACATGGTGACAGAACTCCCCGAAATGCTGTCAAGAGAGAACTGCAATAAAAGTGCCCAGTTCGAATATGGTTTCTACTTTGCCCTGTCATGTTCATGTTGTGGTTTTTGTTGGGTCTGTTGTGATCTGGTTTTTTGGCAGTTCCCTTAGCTTCTCTCCTGATGACTAATGTGGAGAATGTAATGTGTTTGTCAACCATAATGGAAGCATTGGGAGACTTTATAAATTTATGTTGACAAAGTGAGGAGATAATTAGAGCTGGGTTGAAATGTTCTTTTCATTTGTCTCGTTTTTAAAAGCAGAGGTCCCAGACTGAATGATATTTGAGACAGGCCCCTTCCAGAACTGAAGGCCAGAGTTCAAAGATTATTCAGGACTCCAATTCATTTATCCAAGCCTCATCCCATTAGATGGATCCTTGTGCAGAATAATTGTTGGCATTTCATGATTTTAAGTGCTAGGTAGAAGTTAACTAAGTTGCTTAGGTGATCGAGTGAATGTTTGAATCTGGAAAAGCACCCAGATATACTCCTAGCTTTATTCCAAAAATAATTTGTTAGAGACTAAAATCATGGATTAAATACATAACTGAATTTTTTTTAAAAGTGTATTGTCCAACTCAAACTATACACTCCTCAAATCAGGCCCTTTGCTACTGAATGAACTAATCACCAGAAATGGTGGGGCTCACCTGTAATTCCAGCCTTTTCTAATCCCAGACACTCAGGAAGCTGAGGCAAGAGGATCACAAGTTCAAGTCCAGCCTCAACAATGTACTGAAATCTGGTCTCAAAAAAAAAAAAAAAAAAAAAAGTTGTGGGTGTAGTTCAGTGGTAGAGTGCCCCTGGATTAAATCCCCTTACCACACACACAAAGAAAAGGTGAATTAATCTCCAGCACAAAAATCTGCTTGTTGATTTCCAGCTCTGAGCAGGAAAGCCAGCTAATTGCTTCAAAATGCTTAAAAAAAGAGGGGCTGGGGTTGTGTCTCGGTGGCAGAGCGCTCGCCTAGCATGTGCGAGGCCCTGGGTTCGATCCTCAGAACCACATAAAAACAAATAAATGAAATAAAGATATTGTGTCCAACTAAGAAATAAATATTAAAAAAAAAAAAAGAGGGAGAGGGATTCTAGCTGACATCCTATCAGACCACTCAGATAAGTGACTGAAAACTAGATTTGCCTTTGGATTTCATTTAAGATGTTCATCTTCTGGGTTAATCTATTTGCACCACCTATTAACATGCAATATTATGTATGATAACAGGGGAATTGATGCTTTAACACTGCTAGTAGATTGTGGGTTCATTAATACCCTTGTTGGTAATGAAGCAAGGTGAAATGAAGTGAGACTGAGCTGAAGTATAAGATCATTAACATACACTGACTAATAATGGAAATGTGGACAAATTCATTACAGCATAACCAATGGGCAAAGGAAGATGTTTAATGGATAAGGCTGTGATAAGTAGGTGTGCAGCATACCTTTCAGGGAAATTGTGCCTCTTTAGAATGAGAGTGGATCCATCATTTGGATGCGTTTTTCAAAATTGCATCGTTTTCATGTTTACTCCATGCTTTTGCTACAGTTTATAGTCTGAATTTTAATTTGATTTTGCAAATGATTTCAGCATGAATGATTATAAAAAAATGTAATAGTTTTCCAACGAGTGTCAAGTTTTCAGTGAAATGCAGGGCCATTTATGCATGTTTACCCAATATTTGTAGTGCACTATGTAGAGATGAACATTTTCATTCAATGTTTAATTTTATATTCTCTTTCAGTTTCTCCCCTTGTTTATTTTGTGCCCACTGTTAAAATTTATACATGTGAGTATGTCTCCTTATAAATAAAGTAGAAAATAAAAGCACTGGGCAATTAAAACTGTAATATTTAACCACAGGGAAATTAAAATTAGCTTATCAGATGTGACTTTTGCCATAAAATGGTGACCATTTATAGCAGACTTTGTAAAGAGAAAGTACAGGTGCAAGTCCAGAGCATCCTGGGGACAAATTAAAATATCCTAGTTTCCCTGTGTAAAGGACAGCCATTATGGAAGATGTAGAAATGAATGGACTTTCTTCTTTACTCACATTTGCTTTGGGGAGGGGGATGTCAGGGATTGAACCCACTGAGCCATATCCCCATCCCTTTTTTGTATTTTTTTTAGAGAGGGTCTCACTGAGTTGCTTAGTACTTCGCTTTTTTGCTGAGGCTGGCTTTGAACTCACAATCCTCTTGCCTCAGCCTCCCAAGCCACTGGGATTACAGGCATGCACTACTGTGCCAGGCTCACATTTGCACTTTTTATTTACATGTAATTGTTTCACCTAAAAGACTTTCCCTCCTGTTCAAGCACCCAACTTGATTCCCATTTTTGTTATATAGAGTTCCATGGGTAACCTTGGGTTGTTTTCATAGTTAAGTAAATTTCTAATTTTCTAGACTGGCTGGAGAATAAATTATTGCAAAGAAAATATTGTGGCATATTGAGAGTCACCATAAGTATGAATTGTCGATTTTCAGGGATCAAAATATATAAAATTATACTGTTTTCAAATATATAATACAGTGGCCAATCCAAATACTCAACCCAGTGTATCTGATAAGTCACAAAGTTAATGTAAAATTATGGGGTCCCAATAGTAGTCCTCAGTTTTAGTGTTATATAAATAGGACATTGGCTTATGTCTACAGAGTCTCCTTGACATAAAATGAAGGTTGCTTTTAAAAAAAAAAAAAACATTTTTTTTTGATACCAGGAATTGAATTCAGGGGTGTTTTACCGCTGAGCTACATCTGGATTCCTTTTTATTTTTTGAGACAGGTTATTGCTAAGTTGCTGAGGCTGGCCTCAAACTTGCAATCCTCCTACCTCAGCCTTCAGAGCCACTAGGATTACAGGCATAGCAGCTGATTGAAGGTTGCTATTGTAACACAAATCCTCTAACTCATCAATTTTCTATCTGTAATTCTTTAGAAAAAATAATCCTTACAGCGTAGTTTTTCAGTTTAGTGGTAGCCAGGGATTTCATTCTTTTAAAAGGAAAATTCTGTTCTCAAATTTTTAAACCATATTTTGTCTGTAAGTTTCACGTCATTTGGCATACTTAATATTGGATTTTAGTAGAAACACATGTTATTTTGTCAGTGCCCTGCTGTATTTCCAGAAGCACCTTTCAAGTCAGGCCTTTCTGAAGGAGCGCATTGAAAGGAGCAACAGAAATTGAAAGGAGACATTCATGAAGACAAGATGCTGTGTCAGTAGTGAGTTTGAGAACTAATAAATAGTTTTAGCACAATGATAGTTTCCCTCTAGCACCAGCAGCTGAAATTACTCGAGGGATGGGGGTGTAGCTCAGGTGTAGAGCACTTGCCGTCAGTGGGTGCAGCCTGGCTTGGATCCCCACACTGGGGGCAAGAAAAATCTTGAAATTGCTTGGGTAAGTCAGAGGTTGAGAAAACTCACTCTCTCCATCTCTTTCTCTGTGTCTCAGAGATCTTGTGTCATCTCTCCAGACAACTGATGGATTTAAAGTGAGTATTTCAGATGTCCTTCTGAATTTTAAAATGCCGTGACATCTTCCTCAATTAAAAGTTAGCATCCTATCAGAAAATGGATATTTAAAACAATGTTTGTGTAACTGTGTATACTTCAGATCATCTTGCAAGTGTGCAGAAGGAATGTTAGCTGATAGCATTTTGTTGAATTATAATCACTGCATGTTAACCTCTCACAGCATGTTTCAATCAAATTATTGCTTCATTTAAAGGTTGCAATGCTACAGATAAGCTTGTACATAAAAGGAAAATTCTTTGTGTGGGAGAATTTTTGCCTTTACCTTATAATTGAGCCTTTCCTCGTTTCTCTTTGCAGTCTCTCTCACCATAACTGTCCTCTCCCATTTCCCATTATTCTTAGTTTTTGCCCTTGAGGCTTTCTCAATGTACAATTGAAACCATTCTTTTTATTATGTTTGCAACTTTTTCCTGAGCTTAAGGCTGCTACTGGGCTGGCAGTGCTTCCCCTACATCTCAGAAATAAACACAATTAGTCATAATTGTTGCATATGGGTGAACAGATAGCATGGAAAACTAAACCCCAGAAATCCCAATCTTGCCATAATCTAAATGTTGACAGAAAATAATTTTCAGAGCAATTCCCTTTTCTGCTCCAGACTTGGTAGTCTTATCTCTATTCAGCATTTAAGTATATTTGTGAATCCTCTTTTAAATCTTTCAAATGAGCTCTACTTAGTGCAAATATTATAAGTTGAAATTTCCCATTGCATACCTGGCTGGATACTTGTATTTAAATTCTCAGTCTAAAAGTAATCATAGTTTTAGGCTTATGGATATATGCATGCTTTATCTTATATCCCTTCCAGTGTGCTTTAAATGTGTCCATTATGAAGAAGGATTCATACAGTATTTAGGGCAACTTAGGTTTCCCCTGTCCCACGTTTTCTTCTGGTCTTGCTTGGTATCATTTATTTTGATTTTGTGTTGCAGATTTATAGATTTCTCAAATCTAGTATCACATCATGTATTTTGTTATGGAAAATAAAAAACTAGAGGGATAGCTCCGTGGCAGAGCATGTATTTAGCATGGACAGGGTCTTGGGTTCAAACCAACACCCATCCTAATTTTGGATTTTCTTTCCAGAGTGGACCATACAAAATGTGACTTCTGAGGTCTTGATTCAATTTGATCTGAATTTGGAGACATTGCAAGCCATTTTTAATAACCACTAATGACACTTGTAGACAATTTGGGTCAGCTCGAATTGTGCCAGAGTTGATTGGCATAGCATGCCTATCTCAGAATTAAGACATTCTACACCATTTGACAGTCTCCTGAAGAGGGAGGTTGTTCTTTCAAAACAAAAACATTTGAGGCGCATGTGTTTTTAGCAGATTCTAGAAATCCATAGTACTGAGATCAGGATAAATCCACAATACCTATTGCTGCTTACATGTTATTTTCCTACTTTTGATAATGGAGAAACTTGAAAAGCAGATTTATTACTGATCACATGCTTGAACCTTTGAAAATGTCGCAGTGTAAATGTATTATTTGTGATTAGGCATGGTGCAGATTGTAGAAAAACTAAGGGTGGTATAAACATGATGTAAATGTATTTTTCTCTCATTTAAAAATAGTTATGGAAAAATGCAGTCCAAAGCTGATCAGACCACCCTGATATTAGCCAGTACTAAGATTCCTTTCAGCTTTTGTCTCTAATATCCCTAGAGTCAGACCTTCATCTGACAGGCTCAGATGGCTAATAGCATGCTGGTCCAGGCAACCCGATGTGGAAAGCATGAATATACCTTTCCTTCACACTGGCTTCTGCTTTTATCCTATGAGCCAAAACTTAGTCTTGTGATCACATCTAGCTGCAAGTGAAGTTGGAAAATGCACTGCTCTTTACTTCAAATATCTAGGAAGCAAAATGCCCAGATTCTTAAAGAAATGGAAAATAGCACGAAATTTTGTAATGGAAGTTGTCCTTAGTGATTTTTTTTTTGACACTGTAGACCTGAAACCATAATTATATATTTGTTTCTTCAAAGAAACATAAACATTCTGATTTAAAGCATTTAAAAAGCCTACAGAGTGGTTTGGATAAACTCTTATATTCACTTGACCAACTCAATATTTTGGGCAAGGTGACATGCCAGTAATCCGAGCAACTCAGGAGGCTGAGGCAGGAGGACTGCAGGTTAAAGACCAGCATGAACAATTTAGTGAGACCCATCTCAAAAAAGAGCTGGAGATGTAGCTCATTGGTAGACTTCCTCTGGGTTCAGTTCCCAGTACTAAAGAAGAAAAATTTAGAATAATTTTGTATATATTAGAATACTAGATTTACTTAACTCTAAAGTACCTCCTCACTTCTGATTTGGGCCATTGAATTCATGTTTGAGAATTCTACATCTTTCACTGCAAAATCCTTAGAATTTTTTATAAAACATACAGATATAAACATATATAAAACATATATGTATATATAACAAATATACATATATATATATACATATATATGTATATATATGTGCGAATTAAACCCAGGGGCACTTTACCACTGAGCTACTTGTTAAGTCTCTGAGGCTGGCCTTGAACTTGCAGTCCTCCTCTCTCAGCCTCCTGAGTCTCAGGGATTCTAAGAATGTGCTATCACGCCCAGCTAGAAATATTTTTTCATAAAAGAAATTAAACATATCCTAAGGAACACTTAGTATATTTTGCCTTGGAATTTCTTTTTTAAACAAAGACACAAATAAAATGTATTCTAGGAGTAGCTGATAGTATATAATTCTGTATAATACTATTGTAATATAGTAAGAAATACATATTGGTCTCTGCCCCCTAGCACACAGCTCTAAAAACCATGTGATTTCCTGAGAGATAGAAATGATAGGAGCAACTTTTATTTTAATGTTTAATCTCAGTCCCTGGTTTCTAACACAAGAGCTTCTAAGATCCTTGGATGTATAGAGTGATAAGAGTGTCTTTTTGTATAATAATAACTGGTGATCAGTTCCCCCCCCCGCCATAGCTTCAGGATGGGGGCTGGTCACCACAAAGCCCAAGGCTATCACTGAAAGAGTGGACTGGTTAACACACCCTACCACCTCCAGGGAGGGGAACAGGTTGGGAGACTAACTCAGTTACCAATGGACCATGATTTAATCCATCTTTCCTATATAATGAAACCTCTATAAGAATACTGAACCGTAGAGCTGGGGGAGAGCTTCTAGGTTGGTGAACACATCTATGTGCCAGGAGGGTGGTACACCCCAATTCCACAGGGACAGAAGCTTCTATACAAGGGGCCCTTTCAGAGCTCACCTTATGCAGGTCTTCATTTGATTGACTTTTTAATCTGTTTCCTTTGTACTGCTGCCTTTTATAATGAACCAGAGAACATGCACCTGAGTTTTGTGAGCCGCTATAGTAAATGATCAGACCAGAGGAAGGTTTTATGAAAGCTCCCAATTTATAGCTAGTTGATCAGAAGTACAGGTGACAACCTGGCACTCGTGCCTGGTGTTTGAAGAGAAGTGCAGTCTCATAGAACTAAGGACCTAACCTGTAGAGTCTGTACTAACTCCAGGTAGTTAGTGTCAGAACTAAAATGTAGCACAACTGGTGTGTTGAAAATAGAAAATAAACCAGGCACGGTGGCATACACCTGTAATCCCAGCAGTTTGGGAGGCTGAGGCAGGAAAATTGCAAGTTCAAAGCCAACCTCAGCAAAAGTGAGGCACTAAGCAACTCAGTGACACCCTGTCTCCAAATAAAATTCAAAACAGGGTTGGGGATGTGGCTCGGTGGTCGAGTGCCCCTGAGTTCAATCCCAGGTACCAAAAAATAATGGTCTTACCCTTCCGCGTGATGGTCAGTTCTACCTTTAGAAGAGTAAATTGACTATTCAGTTATATCTACTGGCTATGGCCAGTGGAAAATAACAAAATACTTTTGTCCCTACAAAGGAACTCCAGCATACTGGCACTTAGGGAAACCAACCTCACACAGAGGCATCTTTGACTATCCATAGCTAATAAGAAGACCAAGCTCCTGTGACTATGCTGTCCCCACCATCCATACTTGGGGATTCCATGATGCTCCTACATTTCTCCCCCCATCCCACTAGCATGGATTGTTTGCACCCACACCCTCAGGAGAGCCAAGTACAGTGAGCAATAGAGACAGAGATGGGACTTAGCAAACCTTGGGACCCAGGCCCCTTCCAACACTGCCTTGCTGAGGAGCCTCAGGTTAGTATTCCCCTTGCTTATCTCAGCCTCCTGTCATCATCTCAAGAGAACATAAGACCTGCCTCCTAGGCAAGGTGTGCAGAATTCAGATCATGTAGGTAACGATCTTGGTACCAGCATACAGTATGTGCTCAGTAAGAGAGCACAGTTAGGGTTATTTTCAAATGCAGTGGTTGTCATCATGTTCCCCCATTGCTTTTCCTCATGCCCAGTATAGCCACTGCTGCCTTTCTAGTGCACAGTAAAGAATAAGTGTGGTTTGAAGCAAATTTGGTAGGACTGAAGGATGTGCTGGTAGTGGTGGGCAGGGTATAGAAGCATGAGCATTCACACCAGTGGGATATTCATCAGCCTGGGGCTTGTAGGCTGCCTAATGTGGTCCTTTGATTATCACCAACCAGATTCTAAAAGCCTGCAAACAGCTTCACATCGTCCACAGCATAGAGTACAGCACTCAGCTCTGAACTAGTAGGAGTTGAGTAAATAGTAGCTGACCTAACATAAACCACCATCTCCCTTTCACCTGTCTGTGAAAGAAAGCAACCAAAGAATTCTAATGACTGCTCTGGAACTCAGAACACAGGGCAGAGCTGCTGCCCCTCATTGGTTATATATTTGTTCTTAGAATATTTTTAAATATGGACAATACATTAAATTTTCTTGAATGCAAATTCTTAGCTGTAAAAGAGGCAGTTGGCCATCCACTTCGAAACTTTGAGGGAAATAACCTCTCTCCAACAGATCTAGAATTTCTGTTCTAACCAGATACAAAACAGAAAAATGTTTTTGTCTAAAATTCAGTGCTAGTGACTCACAGTGACCAGCAAAACATTAACATTCAGAATTGCAATGTATTTCACGTTTTGGAAAGAAGCTGGTAATGCAGATTCTTCTTGGTGCCTAGGAGGTAAAAACATCACACCTGGACCTGAGATAATTTAAGTATTAAAGTGACTATTAATTGCTTGAAATAACCAGGCTTCTAATTTAAGATATGTTTAAATTAATTTTTCTGTTTTCTGAAGCTTTCTCTTGTTTAGTCGACAAGCACTTAGGAACACAGTTTGTGCCTTAGCATGCATTATGTGATGCTAATCATGTGAACAGCCAGCAGCTTAGAGAGTCAATTATGTTAGACTGAGTGGATCCTAGAACAAAGATATTCGTTTTTATTGGTAGATGCTGGTGGATTGGTATTGAAGGCCTCATACCCATGATAGTTCCCATGCTCTGATCCATACTGTTAAATAAAACGTTACTTGCATTGATCATGAAGAATTCCTTTCTCCTGGCTCATATTTTTGAGAGTGACTGCTGTTCCTCATCAGTGAGCCCTGTACAACTATAACAAGAGTCTTTGGGGGAAAGTGTGCTAAGTGTGTTAAGAGCTGTAGGTTATTCTTAGTTCTTTCACATCTCACTAGAGCATGTCCCCAACATTTACTAAGGGGCACCTCTCCAAGGGCATCACATCTGCACAACATCTCCAGTGGCCTTTGAGTGCTCCATCTGAGAAAACTCCTCCCAGCAGTGTCTGCATTCCAGTTCTCTGGTTGTCTCAGCTTCTATTACATTTGTGTCTCCTGATTCTCTACTTACCTTTTTCCTTCTCTTTCCTCTTCCTTGATTCACCTTTTTCTTACCATTGTCCAAATGTGAATACCTACCCAGCTCAACCCTTAGACAACTGCTTATCTTTCCAATGCATGTATCTGAAAATCCATGGCGGCCTCAGTCTTCCTATTTATATAGTGGCTCCATAATAATAATTCTAACCATTTTTGGTAACCTTAGATCTTTGATATTTTCCCCAATGGCTTCACTTAGAGTAACTAGGGAAGCCAGGCTCAATAAGTTTGTAAAGGTAAATTCAACTCCCTCTCTTTATTCTTCCTATCTGACTTTGCTGATACAGTAGTCTTGATCCATCTGTTTCTTTCTAATTGCTCCCCATCTTGAAAACTTCCATTGAGTTCCTTTTCTATGGAAGGAACCCCAAGTTCCTTAGTCCAACTCTAAAAGGCTCTCCAGGAATTGACCTTACCCTACTTTTCTGTTGTACTATGAAATCTCCTCTATTACCATTTCACAATTATTCTATAGAACTAGGACTTAAAAACTTTTATGTCCACACAGTTAAAAGCAAGTGAGTGAAGCCAGCCAGGGCATAATGGTGATAAACTGGAGCAGGTCCCCTACATAGACAGGTAAATCGGCTCTAAACCATGGTTGTGAATATGAGGGGCCCGCCTGGTATTGCCAGATCTTCTGATCTTTAAATATTGCCAAATACCAAAAAAGAAAAAACATGTTTAAAAGCTAAACAAGGTCTTCGGGGCACAGTTTTATGAATTAGTCACAGATACACATGTATCTATTTCTTTGCTCACACTTTACTACTTTCTCCTCTAATTCTTGGAAGTTCATAGTTCTTTATACTTAGATTTTGTTGCTTGATTGGAGAATTGGGATAGAGTCTAAATAATTTTATTTTATGAAAATAAAGGCCAGATAGTATTGATAGAGGGCCTACTGTGGGCCAAGTTCTCAGCTAGTTGCTTTAGTTACACTGTCCTAAATCCTCACTACAGCTCTGCTAGATGCAAAGATGCCATCCACTGCACTGAGGCTCAGAGAGGTTAGGTGTATTATGTCACAGGCTACCCCGGAAGAATTTCAGCTCTCTAATCCCCTTTGCATTTTCATATCATTTTCTGGGCTTTCCAGCAATCTTAGAAGACTTGCATGTGAGCCACAATTGGATTTTAATTGTGCTTCTATGCTGACAACAGCTAATTGGGGCTGGGACAGCAGTTGCTCTTAGGGCCTCTTGCCTCTCCTAAGTGAAGGGAATCTGCAAACACAGTCTCTTCTCCGCATACTACAGCCTGAAGAAGATAGGAAGGCACTGTGGTCTTACTTCTTGTGCCTCCTAGAAACAGTTTTCAAAGATAGTGTGTGGATTTAAACATAGTTTAGAACATAATACCTGTTGTATTCCAATCTTTCTTTCCCAGAGAAAAACACAAAAGATTCCACAACGAAATTTTTCAGTTAAAATAAAAATAGACTTGATTATTTGAAGAGCACACCCAAGCCCTATCTACTAGGTTAAATGGGTAACTTTTAAGATTTTATGTGCAAATCACATTAAACAAATAAGCATTTCTTGTGCAACAAATACCTAAAAACAAAATTAGATGTCAAACTTTGTTAGGTTTAGAATGGGTATGAAAAACTGGTGAAATTATAAAGAATAGGCAGGGAATGAATGAATTTAAAAGCCGTGGTAAACAGCTATATTTAAGATTATTAATATCACTTTCAGAAATGTAAGATACACCAGGAAAGAATCATAGCTTTAATAGCATAGCACTTTATGTCTCAAAGCCTGAACATTAAATTTTTTTTTAATTTGTGCTTAATCAAATTACATAGTACATTTTGGCAGTACTCAAAAAATAATGGTGAGTTATAACATTCCAGGGCCAGAAATGGGCCCTTTTGAAAGTTCAAAGCTTTTCTTGGTTCCTTGAAATCAAGGTTTATGTAGGACATATTTTAGTGTGGCTTACATTCCATCGTATCTGCAGCAAAAGTGCAGGTGAAACAAAACTGCTAATAGTACTTAGGGGAATTTGAGTTAGCACAGAAATGTTGAATGTTCACATTACCATACTTAGATTAAATAGCTACCACAGGCAGTTGCCTGTCAGAACTCTTCATTTGCTTTCTTGGTAATTCACTTTAACAGATGAGTGGTTTCATTATTACAGTGCATTTTTGCTTATGAGTGCTGAAAATATAACAGAGGTAGATTTCTACAATTATTCCTAAGTAACCCTACACTCCTAATGATTTCTTCTACTTCAAGGATTTTGTTTTGTGCTGTTTTTTACCAAAAAAAGAAAGAAAGAGCACTAAGCTTAACCCTTTGGGTAATATGTAGAACAATTTCTGTAATTTGATTACATTTGCATAACAGAACCCTATCAAAAGGGTCTGTACCAAACCTCTTACCTATTCTACCTTGACACAACTCAGGGATGCTCTAGAGATGCTTGTGTTTTGCAAAAATAAAATGGAAATTTTTAGTGCTTGCTACACTTGAAATAAGGATGGGAAATATTTTAATTGATACATAAAAGAAAATATGTTCAAGTAGAATCAAATAAAAATAGGCAATAGCTTTCTTAGACCTAAAACTGTAAAATAATAGTAAGTGATAGGAGAAGGTCTGTTTTATGTCAGTGTGACAATTATACCCAGAAATTTTAGAGCCATTCCTATTTGGACTGCAAACTTATGTATTTTATTTCAAGTTCCATAGATCTTAAAACGAATAGTTACCTTCTGATTTTGATAATTATCTGGATGTTACTTTTATACTGTAAGAGTTAAAAGAGCCACTAGAGAAATATTCTTTTTAGGAGGCTAGAGGTGTAGCTCGGTGGTAGAGTACAAGGTTACCATGCATGAGGCCCTAGGTCCAATCATCAGCACCCCAAAACACCTTTCATTTTTGGTGGAGTGGGGAGGATGATCCCAAAAGTGTAGTGAAAAAGAGAGGGCATGGTGTGCACACCTGGAATCCAGCCACTTGGGAGGTTGAGGCAGGAAGATCATGAGTTCTGAGTTCAAGGGCAACCTGAGCAACATTGTAAGGCCTTATCTCAAAATAAAAAATTTAAAAAAAATAGTGATGAGCCAAGAATTTCAAAGAAAAGGTTTTTTTTTGTATATTAATACCTAGGCATTCAGAGAGTTAGAAATCAAAATGAATACATCTCTTTATTCAGAATGTTATTGTATACGGCAGCTATGAATTTGTTTAAATGAAAGATGCTTTTATGTGCACAAAAGTGCTTTTCTGCCTAGTCTTAAATTACTATTAATTAAGTACTATGTAATATAATAGATAATTATAGTGTTTTAATATGGATGCCAGTGGATTTGCTAGTCTTTCTAAATGGCTATTGTGGGCTAATATTCTTCAGGGGATCATTCATATAGCCATTGTGGTTCTAAAAATATCTCTAAATACCATTGGGACAGCCTTTTTTGAAACATGGCTATTATAAAAACGCTCTTTTATTTGAAGTGCATCATTTTGATTACAGTTTTTTTGTTCATATCACTCAATTACTTCAGCAAGAAAAAAATGCCAAAGCTGAAAAAAGAATAAACCAAACCTCTTTTTATATATATAGAAATTTTTCAGAACAATATGGAAGTTAGAAAGAAAAATATTTGAGTTAGGAATATAGGGAATCTTCTATTCATTAAGATTTTTAATCATTCTGTTCATTAGAATATTAACTGGAGATGTGTTTATGTAGCCTCATTGTTTTTATTTTAATTAATATTTCTATGGCAGAGAGATAATTAGGTAAATGCTGTTGGATATTAAATGTGGTAGTAGTTTGGGGGAAAATAAGCACTTCAGGGTCAAAGCCCTTAACAAAATATTGTGATATGTAAATTGATTAATTGAATAGAATGCCAGATGGGTTTGCCACTGTCCAACAAGACTCTCATAGCCACTGAGTTCATTATTAAGGTTGTTAGCTACTAATGGAGTAGATCTTGATTAGAGAATAGTCCCAACCTCATTAAATATAGCTAAGTGTAAAAACATTCCAGAATCTGAACCTATGTGGCACATGAAGCATTTTAAATGCCAAACGTAAATTCTCATCATCATCACTCAGGGGTTTCTGTGCATGTGTGATTCCTACCTATAAGAGCACACTCAAGATTCTAGGCTATTCTGTTGTGCTTGCTGCCTATATCTAACATTGCATGCAAAAATACTCGGTTTCATTTCTAATCAGACCAGAGGAGTTGAGAATTTTAATCAACCACATTTAGCACAGCAAAATTTTGCCATTTATGGGAGCATTACTATTAAATAACATCCCAAAATGATACCTTTAAAGTTGTATTTCCAAAATATCCCAGGGTTTCAGACACTATGTAAATAGTTGATTTCAACTATTTAAAAAACTATAATAAAAATAACTATCCCAAATTTCTCATTATGATTACCAGTCATTAGTTTGTGCTACCAGGTTAACTAGTTTGAGGCAGATCTAGACGATAGCTTCTCCTGACTTTTTGTGCATATATTTTAAAGTTTTGTGCACAGACCCTAGCAGAGGCCTGCTAGCTCCTCTATAAATGGAGGCTGTTCATTGTCTGATCACCACCACAGCTTTCTTGTATAGGGTTAATTTAGGCCCCTCCTCCCACTGCAAAGCCCAGACACACCTGCCTGGAGACTTGCTTTAGGTCAGTGATTGCTAGCATCTTGCAGTGAGATGCAACATTGCAAGTTTAGGCTTATTTTAGTGACCATTTGTCAAATTTATTATTTTGATAAGAAATACTGTTACTTATCATAAATATCTTTGGTGAAGATCTCATACTCTTCATTAAAAATTCTGGTTCATTTTAATTAATATCATCTTGCAATTTAAAAAAAAGTTTTGATTTTTGACATTACCCTTTGCAACCATTTACTACTAATGTGGATTAGAATTAATTTAATGATCTGTAAGCAAACAACCCATAAAAATAAATTAACCTATGCAGCTGATATAGCTGATACAGGCATCACCACAATTTCTTTTTTTTTTCTTCTTATTTTTTTTTTTTAAGATACTGGAGATTGAACCCAGGGCCTCACACATCCTGGGCAAGCACTCTACCACCAAGCTACATCCCAGTTCTTTTAAAATTCTATTTTGAGACAGGGTCTCACTAAATTGCTGAAGCTGGCCTGAAAGATGCAATCCTGCCTCAGCCTCCTGAGTAACTGGGATTACAGGCATCCACCACTGTGCCCAGCCACAACTTCTTATGTGTGAATTTTGTATTTGTAAATATGGCCTTGATTAACTTTTAGAGTAAATGCAACTAGTTGTTCCTAAGAATTCCAAAATTTTTCTTTCATCCAATGTTCAACTTATATTTGTATATCTCCGTACTAGGTGATTATTTATACCTACACATTTAGAAAGTGTAGATCTTGGCAAGCATGAATATTATGGAGTGTATGACTCAGCTCAGGCTGCTGTAACAAAATACCATGGACTGGTCGCTTATTTCTTATGGCTTTGGAGGCTGGGAATGCTTAAGATCAAGGTGCTAGCAGGAAGTCAGGACTCTACAGGGACACTAATTCCATTCATGAGGGATTCACCCTTAGAACCTTATCTAATCCTAATTACCTTCCAAAGGGTCCTCCTCTTACTACTACCACATTATAGACTGAGGTTTTGATTTATGAATAAGGGGACATAAACATTCAGTCCATCATAGTATAAAATATTATTACCAGCATAACTTACTACTATTTTATGCAATTAAAAAATTGATGGCCAAAATGTAAAAATGAAAATTAAATCACATAAAAACAAATGAATTCTAAGTTAAAGAGCCTAGACAAGGGCCATTGTGTCAAAATCACTACTTTGCATTCTACGTATAATCTTTTTCATCATTTGGGAAATCATGTCGGAGGATAGAGTCTGCCTGTTTAGCAGCTTCATATTACATCTCAAGAATAGGCAAGGCAAAGAAGAGATTAAAAAATGGATCCCCTTTTTCTTAATAGAAAAAGGAATTAGGAAGCCACGTGCTATGCTATGCTGTGCCTGCTCTCCAATTTTAGGTGGACTCAGCTCAGTCTCTCTTCATGACAGTAATAAAATCACATCTTTCCCCCAACTTCTTGAGATAGATACATTTGAGAGATGAAAGTGAGTGGCCTTGAACCTCATATGTGTCTTCTGAGTTTTATTATCCATTGTTCATGCCCTCTATGTAAATAAATGGCTTTGGAAAGCCTTAATTTATTACAACATGAAGGCTTTGTTCCCTGTAGGACTGGAGTATATACTTTGGAAGTCTTACAAAGTTTATTTTTTAACACATTATTTATGCATTGGTTTTTCCAAACATCTTTACCCACAAATATAACTGATGTTTGGGGGAGGGGGAAGGTGAGAGTTGTATGTTTAGAGAGCCTTGCAAGTAAACATATCCCACTGCTTGAGGCATTCTATGTAACGAATTTCTCAAATCCTAACTTTAATACATAATGTGTTTTGTGGCCTTCCCACTGCCGCCATCATTTATCAGATTTCCGCCTCATACACTATAAGAGGCTGGATGCACAGCTGCCCTTCTGGTTGCCTCTTTGCTTACCTCGTATTTGTTTTTTTGCAGAGACCCTCCTCGATGACTTCCTTCTCACGTACACCGTCTTCATGACAACTGATGACCTGTGCCAGGCGCTGTTAAGGCAATATCCTTCATTAACTTCAGGATGCTGCATGGGTTTCCTCTCAGACAGATGTCTCACATTAGGAATTAACTGCCTTTTTTAATTTACTCACCCTCACGGTAGAGTGCGGACATGTTAAATATTAATGTCATGATGTCCAAGGTAAAAGATGGAATGAGACAGAATTGACAGGGACAGATGAAAATGCAGAGCTGCTATTTTCTACCACCTCAGTAAATTATACTGCTTATATTATGTTTGCTTTAAATCTGCTTCTCACCATTGCTTAGAAATCTGGAGCTAAAATAGGCCTTGGAATCAAGAGATTGAGTGGACTGGTAGTATCACACAGAAAGTGGCCTTAGAGGGGGACTTGGTCCATCAGAGTCAGACCACTTGTTTGGAAAATGAATGCACTTGTGTGATGTTGTGTTCCTAGGCAAGTATCCCTGGGGACACAGATCATTCCCCTATAAGGAAGTCTGAACTTGCCCCTGGAATCAACTGTCACCGGCTCAGAGCTTTGTCACTGTGTGCTGTCTTAGAACGATAGAATGATTAGAAGGCTAATAGCCTTATAATTTTACCCACTAACTAGAAAGGATGCTACAGGGAAGCTGAAGGCCATAGGGCAAAGCCACATAACTTCTCCAGGCTCCAGAGCTTCTTGCTTCAAAATGCTAAATGAAGCTGCTTCCAAAGCATTTAAGTTTTTAATAAATTAATTAGATTTAATTAATACTTTTTATTCTTAGAATTAAATTAATTAAAGACTTTAAGCATTTAATAAAAACCTTTACGTTTTCATTAAATCAAAGTGGGGATTCTACTCCAACCTGCTTAAAAACAAAAAATCAGGAAAATAGTATACTTTTTGTACATGCCAAAGTTTTATTAAGACCCAATGATAATGGTCACCTAATATTTTTTCCTATTAATTAATTATTACATGTCTCCAAACTTTACAACATTTTCTTGCCTTAAAGAATACTTTAAAACTCTACAAAGTACATAATAATAAAAGTAATGTCTTCTTAAAAATATATACAAGTTAGAAATGGTTATTACTTTTTAGTGCTTTACTGTGTCCTCTGACTAAGCAAAGGTATAGGAATTTTGACACTTTCTAGAATTGCTTCATAATTCAAAATTTTTGATCCTAAAACATAATTAGTTTTTAATTTGGAAAGTTTCAATATGTACAGACTTATTCCATATTTTCCAAGTGGAGCATTACTAATAAATATAACAATAATTATAAAGTTTTAAATTTCTCCATTGGACATATTTAGAAAAAATTTGTGAATTAATCTCATTTACATTTTAATACATGTTTCTAAAACAATTGCTATCTATTAAGTAATATAAATTATACATTTATAGTGAATTAGATGCCTTCAAACTATTACCTTTAACTATGATCCTAATATTTTTATTATCATTTAATAATTTTGTTTCTGGAGGATATTACTAAGCAATTTCTTAAAGTTTCCTTGGCTATAAAAATGTTTTGAGTCTTTGAGAAAATTTAGTTCAAATTCTTAGTAACCTTTTTATAGATTATCAAACCTTATAAAATCTAAAACATTTTAAGCCAGGAGTCTTTCTAAATGATTATTTCTGTATTTTTACACACAACCTTCTTTGACATCTCACAACCAAAAAACAAAACAAAAAAAAAATATAGCATCTTATTAATGTGAGATGTCTTTGTGCATCTTAGTGAATCTCACTTTCATATCCTACTACTACCAACTTCTAAAGAGCAGTCCAAATTTTGGGAGGGGTATGTTTTTCCCCTGTGATTCTTAAACATTATTTATAGATTAGAGCCATTTGTGCTGGGTTTGAATATTTTAGGTGAGTATTTTTATTGTAATAGGATTAGTAGCTTTCAGCTTTTATCATCATAAAGCACAGTAAGCTATACCTCTGGGCCAGTTAATATTCATGCATTACACAGAAGTCGTAACTCTCTCTCAGTGCCTTTGTGCTAACCCCCACCCCAAATGAATTTATAAATCAGTATAATTTAGCATGGACAAAAGGTAAAAGAGTCTATGTACCTTAATATAGGAAAGGCAAATAATATAAATGTAAATTTAATCAGTAGATATTTTAAAAATATATATCTTTCAGGGAGGAAAGAACAAAGTGAAACAAATAAATGTTAATAACTACAAATAGAGAAGAATGTTTGAAGTTCAGCCCCTAAAACTGCTTTATTCTGCTGGTCTGTAATTGTAGAATATATGCATATATGCAATTTGAATTAAAAGCTCATATTTTTTCTTTAGGTCAGTTATATGTGCTGACCTAAAGAAAAAAGTAAGTTGTTGGTATTTT
Source organism: Marmota marmota marmota (assembly GCF_001458135.2). Taxonomy (NCBI): domain Eukaryota; kingdom Metazoa; phylum Chordata; class Mammalia; order Rodentia; family Sciuridae; genus Marmota; species Marmota marmota. Next base: position 13,801,983 of record NW_025999905.1, on the reverse strand, counting down.
TTTAATTTTCCAGGTTATTTTTTTCTTTATATGAGTTAAGATGTTACTTTCACAGGAAAAGAAGAAAAGGATATTTGTATAAATAGAAATGATGTAGGATAAATCTTCACACTTTGGTTTTCAAGAGAAGAACTAAAAGAAACAAACACTTGAACAGATTTTTGTGTGCTTGACTGATTCTATTTCACTGGTGGAAATTAAAGGTGACCATAGGATTCTTGAATAATGGGACTGCATTATGTTTAAAAATATTTGCAAAGTCTGATTAGAAATTTTGCATTTTTAATTTTTTTTTTTAATGTTTGGGAACAAACTGAGGGCCTTGTGCATGCTAGAGGACACTCTACCAATGAGCTCCATCCTCAGCCCTGTATTTTGGAATTATTTATCAGCATTAAAAAATACATAATCCTGGGCTGGGGCTGTAGCTCAGTGGCAGAGTGCTTGCCTAGCATGTGTGAGGCACTGGGTTGGATCCTTAGCGCCACATAAGAGTAAACAAGACATCTGGTCCATCTACAACTACAGAAAAAATTAAACATATGTAAAATCCTGTTGACAACCCCAAGCTTACTTGTGTTTGGTTTCAGTATTTCCTAATCCCAGTTAACTTTTTGGTGTGTACGCAATGTTCAGAAGTGATGCTTTTGGAGGCAAAAAGAGTTGATCAGTTTAGAAAATTCCAAGCTGCTGTCTCATTCCTAATCATTTAAGCAATTTACTTTTGATTTGTTTTCTTTCTCCCTCTCCCCTTCCCCTTCCTTCCTTCCTCTTTTTCTTTTTTTCTTTCTTTCCTTCCTTCCAATAATGGGGATTGAACCCAAGAGTGCTTTACCACTGAGCTATGTTCCTGCCTCTTTTTATTTTTATTTTGAGACATTGTCCCACTAAATTGCTGAGGCTGATCTCAGTCTTGCAATCCTGGTGCATCAGCCTCCCAAGTCTGTTAGATTACAGGCCCACATCACCATGCCTGGCCGATGTTGTTTGTATATAATTTTAACAGCAAAGTTAATACATGGTCATTATATACAAATTAGGAAATGGTAATAAGTAAAATAATTCATGTACTCTGAAATTTCATTACATTGAGAAGCCACTGTTAACTATTTTGTATATATCCTTCCGAATAATGAAATTATTTATATTAGCATTGTTAACAGAAATGGATCATCCTAACATATCCTTTTCTTATTTTCTTTTCTGGTAAACAACACATTGTAAGTTCTCCATGTCGTATGTAAACTACTAGACCATCATCTTTATGGCTGCAGAATATTCCATTGAATGGATATTATAATAACCTCACTAAATGTTCTCAAATGATGAAGCATTTAGGTTCTTTCCTATATTATTTTTAAAATTTTCTTTTAATGAAAATGAAAATTAGCAGTCCTTTTACCTAGGATTGGACATTTGAATTATACCACAAATTGTGCTTCAGAAATATGTGTTCATATGAAACTACTTTAGGAGTAATTGGTTTTACAGAATGCAAAATTATGAGTATCGAAGAATATCTGTCTTAATTCTGATTTAACTTTTATTAAAATAGTATTTGCCTATGTAGTGAGGCCAAGTCTCCTCTAGAAGCCACCCTTGAAATCAATGGCCACATCTCTGAATGAACACTAATCTCACCGCTGCCTGTGGGACTGTATCAGCAGCTGCGAGTATGATAGTCCAGTCCTCTCCTTCAGGCCTCTCACCCAGGATACATCATTTTCTGGGTTGGCTTTTGTTCTTCTCAGTGCCCTCCTTTTACTTTTACTTTTTCTTCCTGCATTTTTATGTACTTGTAGATTCTTAGGGAAATGTGCTTTAACCTATTTTGCAAAGACAAGAATAATCAAATCTCTCACACACCTGTAATCCCAGTGGCTTGAGAGGCTGAGGCAGGAGGATTCCAAGTGCAAGGCCAGCCTCAGCAAAAGCAAGGCACTAAGCAACCCAGTGATACCCTGTCTCTAAGTAAAATATAAAATAGGGCTGGGGATGTGGCTCAGAAGTCGAGTGCCCCTGAGTTCAATCCCTCGTACCCCCGCTTCAAAAAAAAAGAATATGGGAATCTCTTTATATATTTTTTTTATTTCAACAACATAATATTCTTTCTTAACCATTGCACCTATTCTGCTAAGAAGTATCAAGGCAAAGAGGAAAACTCAGATGTTCCTTGTCGGAAACGTAAAGTCTTGCATCTTGTTTCCCAGTGGATTGCTCTGTACAAAGACTGGCTTCATGAAGATGAACATTCAAAAATGTTTTTAAAGGTAATCCAACACTTCCAGTTATTCTTTGATGCCAAATGATAGATTTTATTTACACATTTCAAGTCTCATATGTGGGACTGGGGTTATAGCTCAGCAGTAGAGTGCTCGTCTAGCACATGCAAGGTCTTGGGTTCGATCCTCAGCACCATGTAAAAATAAATAAATAAAATAAAGGTATTGTGTCCAACTAAAACTAAAAAATAAATTTTTTTAAAAAAAGTCTCATCCAACTTTTTTTGATAGTCAAGTTGTGATTCAGAGAAAATATAAATTCATTTTGATTTCTGAGGCCTGCTATAAGTAGAAACTTGATTTTTAAATATTTTATTATGAAAAAATAGTGAAGACAAATTTTATATTCACTAATTTAAGATAATATATGTAATATATATAAGATAATATGTAAGTCATGAGAACCTTACAAATGAAATTAAAAAATCAAATAATATATACTTCAAAATTTGAAACTATTTAGTAAGTTGAGATTTATTATAAGTTTGAACTAACAAGTCTTATATCTGTATATAATATTTGGATAAGACATTATTTATCATCTTAAAATTATATTGACAAAGTATATAACTTTTTCAGAACATGGCATATTTTAAGAATTTTAAGAAGTAATAATTTTTGAAATAGATACTAATCTAGATGTACATTTCAAAAAAAATTGAATTGGATAAACTGATTTATTCAATTTAGGCTGCAGTATCTTTTCAGCACGAACAATTCTCTGGAGCTGATTAATAGACAGATGGATTCCTTTAGACACCAAAACCATATTAGGTATACAGATTTACATAGAGAGGAGATAGAATACAGTTCTACCTAGGGAGAATTCTATGTTAGAACAGGCAAGCACCTAAACTGATTCTGCATTTCATGAAGGGAATGAGTTTGAATTTAACATTTGGATGTCATTTAGACATCCAGTGAAAAACTGATCTGCTTATCTACATTCATGTTATTTTCAAAACAGCTTATTAGTTTCACTGATATTTTTTCCTCCCAAATGATTATGTACATGCACCTTATTTTTTTTAATGTAGACTAGGCATGGAAATCTCTAGTAACAAACCAGGGATCTCTGTTTCTAGCATTCCCTACACATAGTCCCTAAAAGCAGCTGTTGAGCAGTTAGAATTAAACCCCTGCATTGTCCTGATTCCACTTTGGGCCAGGTACTCATGGAGCGAGTCATTTTCTTTCTTTTTTGGCTTTACTGGGGATAGAACTCAGGGCCTTACACTTGCCAAACACACACTCTGAGCTGTGCCACTCATTTCAGCTGCCATTTGTCTTTTCCCTCCAGACCATTTACAGGAATGTTCTGGATGATGTCTATGAATATCCAATACTTGAAAAGGAATTGAAAGAATTTCAAAAAATACTTGGAATGCATCGTCGTCAGTAAGTAATTTTTCTTCTGGTAGTTAATGAACACAGCAAATGTAATAGAATTTGAAATGTCTTTTACATAAAGTTGATCTTTAACATTTGACACTGGGATTCATCTTGATTTCTTAGCTTTACTACTAATAAAATGGGTATTTTATTTATATACCACAAAATAAAATAAAACTAAATTAAGCTTATTGACTGCTTTAAAAAAAAAAAAAACTCTATTTAACATGGTTAAAACAAACTGGGAGCTGGGCATGGAGGTGTAGACCTGTAATCCCAATGACTCGGAAGGCTGAGAAAAGAGGAGTGGAAGTTTAAGGCCAACCTGGGCAACTTAGGGAGTCTCTCCGAAATAAAAAATAAAAAGGGCTGGGGATGTAGCTCTATGGTAGAGCACCTCTGAGTTCAATTCTCAGTACCAAGAGAAAAACAAACAAATAATAGCAACAACAAAAATAAACTGGGCCCCAACAACCTGCCCAAACAGAGTTATTTAATAAATTATTATTTTATTTTAAAAGTCTGCATTTTTACTTTGTCATTTGTGGACTCATAGCTATCTCTATAGAATAGGAAAAAAAAGTTTCATAAATAAGTTCCAGGAGTGAGTCATGGAATATTTTAAAAGCTCAGTTTTATAGGTTCTATGAGGTTTCTTTACCAATTAAAAAGATTAAAGAACCCATTTACTCAATGATTCTTGGTGTGTGCAAATGTAGATTAGGACTGGCAACACCTGACTTTCCTGAGATTTTACCCCGACTCTTCTTATCAAATTTGGTAAATGAATACATCAGGTCATTATTCAGTTTTTGGATATAGCTGCAGAATTCACTGGAAGGAAAGAGCTGTTCTCTGATTGACAGGGCACTACCTATATCTATGGTAAACATGAACACATACGTTGCCAATCAGCCATCATAAGTGTACTTCTCATAGAAAATGTTAATTCAGGCCTTTTTGATTATTGATTTGAAAGGTAAAGGCTGGCTTTATTTTTAATAAAGGAGGTCTCCTTTCAAATGAAATGTAGATATAAATTAATCTTATAATCAAACCACGTGTAAACTTTGGTCCTCAATCATCAAAATTAATAGTTAGAAATTTAAAAGTCGGGTGCAACTTAGGACAATGGGTTGGAAATGAATGTTGTGAACCATGATGCTCTTCTCTTATCACAGTCTACATTATATTAGATACCCATAGCTTAAGACTCCTATGAATATATAAACTAATAAATGAAACAAAAAAGGGGGGTGACAATTTTAGGTCAAAATAATCTCTCATGGGAGAGTCGTTCTATGCCATAAGGCAGTCTTGTGTACTTGGGAAACTTTAATTTATGTTTAATACATTTAAATACAACAAGTACCTCAGTGGAGTTTAATCTTTTTTCGTCTTCTTCATGTTACTGGGAATTAAACCCAGAGGAACTCAACCACTGCACTACATGGAGACAGGTTCTAAGATACTTAGGAATTCACCAAATGGCTGAGGCTGGTTTTGAGTTTTCAATCCTCCTGTCTCAGCCTCTGAGTCTCTGGGATTGCAGGCATGCCCCATCACACCCAGCTGAGGGTTTAGTTTCAGTGGAGTAAATAAATCCAGTTACTCTCTTAATTCTTGGCTTTACATTCTGTGTGTAGATAACACAGTATGTCTGTGGAATACGTAGCTTCTTTTCTTCCTGGTTTGTTTGAAATTCAAAACCCAATGTCAAGTTTGTTGTAGATAGTAAATTAATAAATACTGTGTTTTATCTTTTTTAAAGAGGAAAATCCTTTACCCAGTGCTGAAAAATCAGTCTTCTGTGACAATAACTGCATTGTTCTGGGTTTGGGACAAAGATTGACTTGTTATCTTTTTCTTTTCAGCACTGTAGATGAATATTCACCACAAAGGAAGGTAGGTAGACCCTTTAGAATTGGCAGTGGGGAGATCTGGTTTGGAGACCTTACCTGGCCTCACTTGGCATTTCTCTTTCTTTTTTTAGTTGGTGAATGGTGGCACTGGGGTTGAACCCAGGGGTGCTTTACCACTGAACTATATATATATCCCCAGTCCTGTTTTTTTTTTTTGAGACATGATCTTGCTAAGTTGCCAAGGCTCGTCTTGAACTTGCAATTCTCCTGCCTCAGCCTTCTGAGTTGCTGGAGTATCGGTAGGCACCACCATGCCTGGCACCACTTGCATTTCTTCATAATTAAAATGAACACTGCTTCACACATAGCTGGGAAGGCAGGGAGGCCGAGGGCCGCAGCTCCCTGCCCTTCTCTGCTTTGCTGTGGTTTCCCTGTGCTGGTACGGATTTGATTTTAGCCATGTCCCCTTGGCTTTATGACATTTTCAATCTTTTGTGGTACATTTGGAGTCTCAGAGCTTCCCTGCTGTCCCCAGACTGATAAAAATTTGAATTTTAAAGCATTCATGCCCAAAACATTTAACTAAGAGAATCTTGACTCCAGGAGTTAGAAAATCTTATAAGGAAAAGGTTTACACTCTCACCAGGACAGAAAGGGAGCTGGTAGCGACAATATATATGTTCCTATTAAACTTGATGAGAGGGACATACAGAATAAGACCTCAGGCGCAAGTTTTGTAGAAGGAGACTATAATGTACCTATTTCCTTTAAGAAAGTCAGTGTGCTACAAGAGAAGTGGGAAACCATCTCCAGGCTGCTTTTGTGAAATATATAAAAAGCCGAAACTCAGATTGTGGTAACTTAACTTTGGGTTAGAGTTGAGATGGGGAAGCCAGGTCTTTCTGGGGAGAAGAGTCTTTGGATGTTTGTTGTAGTTTGTAAAAGACAGAGGTGGAAAATGTGGGAGTATTCTCTAGCTGATACTAGGAGTAATTACAGGGGCTTTTTGCCTGCTACTGGCCTTGGCCACAGCCCATTGTATCTCTCAGAATCGCCACCTCCACATGTGTTAATTGAGGCAACTCCCAGTTTATTTCTTCAAGATTGGATGGGTGGATTTCATATTTAAAAAAAAAAAATTGGCTAGCTCTTTTGGAACATGTTGTAAACAGCTGTGGTTTTCCAAAGGGCAGGAATACATTCATTCATTGTTCTCTTTCTCCCTTCTCACAGAATAAGGCCCTTTTCCACCAATTCAGTCTTAAGGAGAACTGGCTCCAGCATAGAGGAACTGTGACCGAAGCAGAGGAAAGTGAGTAGGATTTTCAGGGAGGGGTGGGGCTGATGAACTGCAGTTAGTCACCATGGCTCTCGGATCTGAACACCTCAGCCTGCCCTGAGCCATCTTTTCTGGCTCTCAGCAAATCATCTGGGGATGATTTCCTTTTTCTTCCTTTGAGCATTACAGTTTTCTTAGATTGTAACACTGTCCAATGGACCCAGAATATTTTAAATTGGAGAAGCAAGGAAAGAAGGCTGTGCCAAGGACCTCCTTGACTTCTTGGGTAGAGGTTCACAATATACTGGAAACTCAATGTTTTCCTCCTGGAACCTTCTCCTTGATTCTGCTCATTGCCCAGGACTAACTGGAAAGGCCATCAAAGCCAGCGTGCAGGATGTTTGCTGAGGCAGTCCCTCTGAAATTTAGGGAAGAGAAATGAAAGGAAGGGTGGTTGGTGGAAATTCCTCCAAAGCAAAGCAGTGTCAGGCAGCGCCATGCACTGAATATGTTCCCAGCCAGTGCTCATTAGCTGACAGGGGTTCATGACTACAAGGTTCTTTCCATTAGCACCCAGAAACTTAAAAGCCTTTCTAGTGAATATTTTATACTGGCACCAAAATGGTGGCAGTGGTTTCCTCCCATTGGAACAAAGGTTGAGACAAGTGTAGAGCCAGGAAACAATGAATTAAAGTATTCACACTAGTGTGATTTTGAACCTCTCTTTGACTCATATTTCTCCATGTGCTAAAATTTGAAATATAGACATTTAATATGTGTTGATTTTCTTGAATATTTTAAAAACAAAGTGTCACAAGTTTGCCTCTTCTGTGGTGTTTGTATAAATGCTGCAGGTAGATGAGTCTATTGTCTGACATCGTCAGCTTCCCCAAGTGAGAGCAAACAAAATTATCTTACCTCATGATGTGTTAATTTCTGAACTCCCTCGCCCATTTATCTTCTAATTTAATTGTATAGTTTTCCAAGCTGAGCTGCAAAAAGTCCAAGTATTTCAAGGTTCCTGGCCTCTTTCTCTTTCATCTGTTTATTAAGCAAAGTGTAAACTAACCCTCCAGTTAGTGGTTTGTAGACTGGATCTTTGCCTTGCTCAAAAATTGCATTTTTCCATTAAGGGAGGAAAGCTTTTTCCCCCTTTACAACCTATTGACAAAATATAAAACAACTATTTATTAGAAGCTATTGTTTTAGTGACACACCCAACCAAACCACGCAAAATCTGTCAAGTGCTTTCTACTTATATGTTTGCTTTAAGGCTCTAGACATGTCAACTCATGGTTAGGCTTTTGCTTTGTTTGCATTTCTATGAAAGCAATCCTTGGTTATTTTTTGTGATGCCATTTAAATTGCATATAAAATTTCTCTTAGGAGCTCATTCTTTTATATATATATATATATATATATATATATATATATATATATATGCAGAATATCTAATTATCCTGTATATTCTGAAGCAGCTAGTGTTTTATACATTCAGAACAGCTGATTTTAAGAAGCAGTGTGTCAACAATGTACGTTGCTATTAAAAGTTTTTGCTATTATATCATAACCAAAAAAAAATTTCCAGGAGCCATTTACCCTGATGGTGATAATTTCCTAGTAATAATTATTAGCACCACAGATAATAAAAAAGGAAATTAAAAAGGTGAGAAATGTGACCTCTATTTGGAAACTAAACTCATCCCTACTTTGATAAGGGGGCAAGAGGGTCATTCTTAATGATTGAGAAAGCCGAACACAAAAACCAAGACAGATGACTGATTTTTAGATAAGCTTATGAGAATTCTAATAGCAAATGTGCTGTTTTTGATTGGTCCACTGAGACTGTTATGAAATGGAGTGTAAAATAAAAATTTATGAGTTAGATGTTTTAATATGCTGCTACTTTGGAAGATCCTAGTCACTCTCAATAAAGAGATTCAAAAGTACAGTCCTATGTAGCACAGATGCCACTATATTCTAGTCAGACGGTCTTTACCTCGATGCCAGGAGCATACATTTCTAAGACAATTGGGGAAACCTAACTACTACTTATGCCTATTCATCAGCGTTATAACATCTAAGTCTCCTGTGCTTGCAGGCACATACTTACAGGCATATAATCTGGGGCACTCCTGTGCTTAGGCAAATGCGTACATCTGACTGCATATGCTTTAAAATGAAGAAAACAACAAAGTGGGTGCCTTGATTTGGGATAGTCTGTACCTCATGATCTCAGTTCTGTTCATAATTTGTTTTGACTTGTACAGTTTTTTGCCACGTGTATATAACGGAGCACTCCTATGTCAGTGTGAAGGCAAAAGTTTCCAGCACAGCACAAGAGATCCTCAAAGTTGTGGCAGAAAAGATCCAGCATGCAGAAGAGGATCTGGCTCTGGTGGCCATCACATTCTCGGGGGGTAAATTATTTTCTGTCCTTGCATATTAACCTTTCACTGGCTTTCCTCCAAAAGGAGAGAGTTGACATTTTTGTAGGATAAACGCTGAGCTCTTCTCTTCTGGGCCCCCAGCTGGATGACCACAGTAACAATGAGAAGCTGCCTACCAGAGGTGTTTCCATGACAACAGTGGGGTAGCATTAGATGCTGAATTTCCTCCCCGAGAACTGAATAGTGAGGCACACCAGTGTTTTGAAATGCATTATAAAGCTTTTCATATTTTGTACTCTAGATAACCCTTCTATTTTCATATTTAAATTAACTTGGGAAATTGCTAAAGGATGACATTTCTGTAGGGGAAAAAAAATAAAAGATGGCCTTGAACTAGTCTTATTGCTGGCTGACAGTTTAATACATAAAAACTCCTGTCGGAAGAAAGGAAACTACACAATAAGCCAGAGCTCACAGGGCAATGTACCTTCAGGTGGACGTGGGGAGCAAGACCTAGTTACAGCTTTGCCTTCTGTTGGACTTTATTTATCCACAGAGAATGCTTTATTGTCTGTTTTCAATAAGATCACACAGATTACAAGCTGTCACTATTGATCTACTCAGCCTGAACAGACCCCATCATTTTCATGGGGACCTGTCAGATCTCAGTGTCACTGGCCTCCTTTTTGGCTTACTATCTTTATTTAATATCTCATTAACCCTGAGAAAAATACGAAGAAAGTAACTAAACATCAGAAGTTGAAAAAAATATAAGAACTCTGTGAACTAATCAACCAGAGATGGGGCAGGCAGGGGAGGGGAGCAGATAGACCACATTTCTGTTTTTCTTTGTTGTTCAGGAAGAGGTGAACCCCAGAATATACCCAGCATGACACTAGTTAAAGCATCATGAAATAGTATCTGGCTCCTATCGCTTTGAGACCTACAGGCAGGTAAAATGGTCCTGTACGCTAGTCCATTACACAGCACACAGGCACTTCTCTTTAGGCCTAATGAAAGAGAGTCTCTCCTCTCCAGAACTCTGTACAACCTCTCAAAGCATGATCTAGGGCTAGAAGGGAGCTTGGTAGTAGAGCACATGCTTAAGATGCATGAGGCCCAGGGTTCAATACCTAGCACCTACCCCTGCCAAAAAATGATCTAGGGGGAAAACATGTGAACATGATGTATTCTAATCAAGGAGTGGTTGTTTTTTTGTTTTGGGTGGGGCAGGTGGTACTGGAAGTTGAACCCAAGGGTGCTTTACCACTAAGCCACATCCCCATGTTCTTTTTACTTTCTATTTTGAGACAGGGTCTTACTAAGTTGCTGATATTGGCCTTGAACTTAGAATCTTCCTACCTCAGTCTCCTGAGTTGCTGGGTTTATGGGTCTGTACCACTGCAATCCATCAAAAGTGGTTGAATTTTTATTAACATGTTTTAGATAGATATGATAAGTGTATATTTAATTTTTTGAGTGACTAAAAATATTAAATGATTTTAAACATTGAGTTTCATCAAAACCAACATTTGCTGCTCAAGATGCAGCCCCTGCAGAAAGTGATCATTAGGTCCCTGTCCCAAAAGGGCTAGAGAACGAAGGGGCTTCAGTAAACTTTACAACACAGTTGCTGGTGGCCCTGGGATGACTTGGAGCCGACAGAAACTGGCAACTAATGAGGGGCTCTTTTACTACCTAATATCTATTTGATGGCTGTGAAGTACCATTTTCATCCTCTATTAAATTAGATTCATCAGGATGTGCAGTGAGTTCTAATGGGGTCCATTGCTAATCATCAGTAGAAATGTCAGCTCATCTCTGGAATTAGCCTACAGATTTGAAAATGTGCCACCATTTCCCATCCTTTAGGATTTTTTGTTTGTTAGTTTGTTTTTTAACATGTAAAGAACCTTCCTAGCCAGGCATGGTAGCATGTGCCTATAATCCTAGCAACCTGGGAGTATGAGGCAGAAAGATCACAAGTTTGAGCCCAGCCTGGGCAATTTAGTAAGATCCTGTCTTAAAATAGGGGAAAAAAAATAGGGCTGGGGATTTAGTTCAGTGGTAGAGCTCCCTGGGTTCAATCTCCAGTAATCCACCTCCACTCACAAAATACCTCCCTGGGCTGGGATATAGCTTGGTTGGTAGAGTGCTTGCCTTCCATGCATAGGCCCTGGGTTCAATCCCTAGCACCACACACATACACAAAAAAGTACTTTTCTGCCTGCATCTTATTACCCTCCTGAACAATCATTTTTTGTTGTTTTGTTTTTGTTTGGGGGTAGTGTTTTGTTTCTTGCAGTACTGGGAATTGAACTCAGGAGTGCTCTACCACTGAGCTACACTCCCAGCCCTTTATTTTTATACTTTTAAGACAGGGTCTCACTGAATTTCCCAGGCTGGGCTTGAACTTGTGATCGTTTTGCCCTGAGCTTTCTGAGTAGCTAGGTGTGCATGCCACCCAGCCTGGCAAAAAAAAAAATGTTTTAATTAGAAAAAAAAAGATATTTAATGTATTTCTTGCTCTGTTTACATATTTTTTTTTACAAATAATGTTTTAATGCTACTTCAGGATGAAATAACAATTTATTTCATCAAATTTGTTTATTCTTGTCAAAAAAAGTTTTGAAATGTTGGAGGTTTATGGCTTTCTCTTTAAAAAAAGTCCTATTCTAAAAACTTTAGTAGTTTCTAGATGCTTTGTACCCAGGTTATGGGTACATATGATATATGTGTGTGCTAACAATAACCTACTCACTTACTCAGTGGTTAAAATTCGGTTTTGATCTTTTATAGTACAGTAAAAGATCTGAAAGTTCTTTAGAACCCAGCTGAATGGAGCCATTTACTACCCACATCAAAAGTGCAGCATTCTAGTACTCTTGGTCTTTATAATGCTGGACCATTAAGAATATATTAGCCGCTGTCATTTATTTTTTTAAAAAATAAAAATAAAAAGAATATATTAGAACCTGGCACAGTGGCCCATGCCTGTAAACCCGGCAGCTTGGGAGGATGAGGCAGGAGTATCACAAGTTCAAAGCCAGCCTCACCAATAGTGAGGTGCTAAGCAACTCAGTGAGACCCTGTCTCTAAATAAAATACAAAATAGGGCTGGGGATGGGAATGTGGCTTAGTGGTCAAGTGCCCTGAGTTCAATCCCCGGTACCAAAAAAAAAAAAAGAAACCAGAATAAACTGAGAATCATATTTTTGGTTTTAGCAAAATAGGAAACTTTACCAAAAAGTAATAATCAGTGTTAGTAAGTGTTCAAGTTTTAAAATTATTTTTAGGAAAATATAATGAGTGTTTTTCTTAAAAAAAATAATTGGAAAGCAATTTTTGTCAATAACTTTAAAAATATCCATTCCCTTTGACCCTATAATTTTAGAACTGAGAGTCTATCTTAAGAAAATCATCTATAAGCAGACTAGGATTTATGTGCAAGGATGTTGACCTCAGCAATATATATTATGGCTGCTATGCTAATAGAACCCATTTATCAAGTGCCTATTATGTGCCAGGCCCTGTGCTAGTACTTACCATGTATCATGTCATTTAATTTATATGACCAAAAGAAAGGAAACGATTAAATGTTCAACAGTAGAGGAAAGATAAGATGATGGCATAATGAGCTGTTACATAACCAATTAAACATGACATATATAAATAACTTTGATAAGTGGGTAAGAGCTTATAATACAATCAGAATATAAAGCCTTAAATGGACCCAATTACAAGTCTATGTGTGTATGAATAATTATAAATGCATGTGAATAATAACTGCAAATATGTATAGGAGTATAATTATTTTGGAGAGAGGATGATGAGTAAATTTTACTTTGTTCCTTTAGCTGTCCTATGTTCTAAAGAATAACTAAAGTAAGAACTTCAAGAGAGTTCTACTCCATGGCATTCAACCTGATTAATGCCTACACTGAGCTGAGCAGTGATATCCATGTTACCTCTGGTGTCATGTATAATGTGTAGAACTGAATTAATCTACTTTAAATCCTAGTTAATATACTTTTGAACATATTTCGTGGGCAATTTTAACCCAGTACATGTTTTGTGTAGGCCTATTTTGTTTATAATTACTTTTTTTTTTAAATAAAGAAAAGCACGAACTTCAGCCGAATGACTTGGCCATCTCCAAATCTCTTGAGGCATCTGGTCGGATCTGTGTCTACCGGAAAGACCTGGCTGACACTTTGGTAAGAACCTTTAGCCCTGTACTTCAAACCTAAATGTCAGACTCAAGACATACTTCCACATGCTTTATAATGAAAAAAAATATATATATATATATAAATATATATATATATATATACATACACACACACACACACACACACACACATATATATATATATGAACTGTGTCTTTCCCTAGCCAGCTGCCAGAGCACACTGCTTCTGCAAAACAAGGAGCTGCCTACCTTAGGAGCTCTTCCTGCCTACCTTAGGAGCTCTTCAGCTCCTTCTCGCTGCTTTCTGATCTCCTGAAAAAAGGGATTGGAAGCAAGTGACTGCTTCTCCTATGGAATTTCAATTTAGCTTATTTTTGTTTGGGAGGTATGTGGAGATCAAACTGAGAAATGTTCCCCGGGTGAATTTAGGGGCAAACAGACTGAATGCTTTGGTTCAATGCACTCGGTGCACTCTGAGTGCTCGGTTTCCTTGAAGAAAGAGTGAGAGGGCGGGGGTAGAACTTAATTGGTAGAGTGCTTGCCTCACATGCATAAGGCCCTGGGTTCAATCTCCAGCACCACAGGGAAAAAAAAAAAAGAGAGAGAGAGAGAGAAGAAAGAGTGGATTATCAGCCCTCCCTATGTAGGATGGGGTCATAAGGATGGACATCAGACACCACTGAAGAACAGGAGTTTGAAGAAATTTAGAACACATCCTTTCAGTAGTCAAGACTTCAGTCTCTTGGCTGCTTCTTGAAAGGCAGGGTCAGGCTAGATCCACCATCTAGGACAAGCAGGCTCTAACAGTGTGATCATACCTTCTAGACTCAAGGCCCTTTCATGGAGTTGTCACTGGGGCCTGTCTTTCTAGCTGGCTCCCATTGTATATATAATTAAGGAATTTTTATCCCACATGGGTTAACCAAAATTGTTTTAATAAAAACATTCTATGTAAAATTATCTGCAGGACATCAAGCTAACATAATAATGTTCATCACTGTCAATTTTCATATTTATAACCTGATAGGGGTTTGCTGAGTAACTGACCTATAGTATCTCATTTAACATTCCCAATAAACCTGTAAGTTTTAGAAAGGCTAAATTACTCACTAGCTTCCTAAACCACACAAGGGAGAGTGCTAGGATTTTTTTTCCTTAATTTTATTTTGAGACAGGATCTTGCTAAGTTGCTGAGGCTAGCCTCAAGCTTGCAATCCTCCTGCCTCTGGCCCCCAAGTAGCTAGAATTATCAGCATATACCACCATGCCCAGGCAGCAGACTACTAGGATTTTTAAATCCCGTTATGTTTGACTCAGAAGCTCCTGCATATTCCTTTCATTTATAGGTGATGAGGAAGAAAAGGAGTGGGAAGCATTTGCTTTACTTGGGCCTTTTCTGTTCTGACCTTTAGCAGATCGCAGGTCCTACATAACACCCTCAGTGAAACATGATCAACTGGGTAGTTAGTAAACATTTTTTTAAAAAAACTGGGGCTTGAACCCAGGGACACTCTACCCTTGAGCTACATCTCCAGACTTTTTTTTTTTTTTTTCATTTGAGACAGATTCTCACTAAGTTGCCAAGAGTCTTGCTAAATTGATGAGTCTGGCCTGAAACTTGTGAGCCTCCTGCCTCAGCCTCCAGATTTACTGAGAGTTACCTAGCCCAGCTCTGCACAGTATCTCTTTTAGTAAATATTGAAATTGATTGTACCCTTCCCTGTGATTTAACGTGTAGCCACTCTGGGGCTCCCGGCAGTGAAGGGACCTGCAGTTGAATTGCCTCCCAGTCCTCTCTAAGCCACACAGCCCTCATGCAGTTCCTTGATCAAGCTGTTCAGTCTCAGGCACCCGGTGCAATGTCTCCATGGAGTAAGTGGTACTGTGATGTATGTTCTAAGAGAGGCCAGATTCCATCCTGCCCTCAGATGTCTCCCCCATCAACTTGGGGCACCACTTCACATTTCTTCTTGGGAATCATAAAATTCAGTGTTTCATCTGAAAAGAATTTTAGTTAAAATAGAACATCATGAGGGAAGAATAACACAGGAAACACAAGAAAAACCTAAGTGAAAGTTTTGGAACCCACTAGCACTTTGATTTCATTTTAGTACATCTTTTAGACATCAGGAATTAGAATATGTTTCCTAGACTAGGGAGTGGACGACCCTGAACAACCAACCAGAGGGGCAGTCCCAGGGTAAGGGGCACACATAGGGAAAATTTAGATAAAAAGCCAAATGAACACACCCTTACAACTCCAAATTATTCAGCCGCTATTGGTGTTCCTTCCCTTTGACAATCTGTGGTGAAGTCAGCCTGGTCCCATCCTAGCAGACCGACCCTGAGGAACCTTGTCCCCAACCCCAGCACCTCCTCATCTGGAAGCTCGTTCATTTAGTCAGCACTTTCTGAGCTCCTTGCCATGGCCAGCACTGGGGATAAGAGGCAGTTTAAACCTTCCTCCTCTGAATCATTGTTCTTCAGAGGGAAATCTCTGAGAAGATCTTTTTGTTATGAGTTGCTTTTTTGTTTTGTTTTGTTTTTGTTGTTGTTGTTTTGTTATTTTTAATTAGGAAACCTCTTAATAAATGTAAAACTTCTAGAAATGCAAATCATTTATTTTTCAGATTAGAAGTAGACACTATTATTTGGCATCTGAAATAGTCCCTCCCTTCTGCCATATCTTTATTTTTGCAAAGTCCCATTCTCTTAGTCATTAGCTATTCAAGTCCAGCCCCTCAAATGATGGAAGAATTTGTATTTTAATTAGAAAGTGTCAAATATTTTGGAAAGGTGCCAAATTATTTTTTAATAGCTTTAATGGTGATGATAAATTTAAAGTTGCATTGGCATTTAATTATTTCTGGCCAGATTTTTAAGGAAGTTACCAGCCTCCTATGATTAGGCACCATTTTTTTTTTATAGAGAAAGCAGCTAATACTTAAGAAGTTACCATAGGATATAAATGAAATAGCTTTTATTTTTTATTCCATGTTGAATTTTTTCACTTTCCACGGGCATTTTAATAAAACTTGTAAATGTGTATCTGGGATGAGACTTGTTAAACATATTTCCTGTAAAAGCCATGTCTGTCTTTATTGAAGTGCACTCTGACATTTCTTTTGTTTGTTTTTCTACTAACCCTGCTGGCACATTAATTCTTACCAGCAGCCAAAGTGATTTCAGGGCTTTTGCTTTCATTATGCTGTCTGCCAGGGCAGTGTTTTATAATCAGATTTGTGGGTGGGTGTGTGCTGGCTTGGGGGGGAGGGGGAGGGGGAGGCTAACTCAGTGAAGTATCATTGATCACATTCTACCAGTTCCAAGACTGTTTCCTAAATTGGCTATAACTCACTGAAGGTGAACAGACCAGGAAAAATATTAAGCGCACCCAGAAATGATTACCTTTCTAATCTGGGCTTCTGGTGAACTTCTATAGGCAGCCAATTCACTGAAAAACTTGTGGGAATTACTGAGGCTCCTTTTTTTGCTTGTCTGTCGGTTTAGAACCCGTTTGCAGAAAATGAGGAATCACAGCAAAGGTCAATAAGGATTTTGGGAATGAACACTTGGGATCTTGCTCTGGAATTAATGAATTTTGATTGGAGTCTGTTCAATTCAATTCACGAGGTGAGTAGAGAGTGAAAAGATCAAAATGCTAATGCTATTTTCACTGTGAATTCTTCTTGAAGAGATGTTTTGATGTGCAGTGGTAGAGTTATGCTAGGATGGCATGGTCCAAAAGTTATTTTGTGGACTTAAAGTATGTTGGAAGTCTGACCCCACTCTAGGTAAATTGGGTTATGTAATCATGCTTTTATATACTTGTGTATAGTAGTACAGATATGGTATATTTTTATATGTGTATATACATTTATATAGGCATATGATTTGTGTGTGCATATATATACATATATATGATGCTTTAATGGAATTGAAGAATGGTTTTATGTTTGATTTTTGATTTTCCCATTTTTTGCATGAAGTTTACAGTAATCATATTTATATTTGAACACATACACATATAAAAGATGTGTATACCCATCCTTTTACTTAAGAACATTCCAAAATTTAGACTGTGCTCTTAAGATTTCAAATACTTTCTTTCAAATATTGGATATTTTTCGAATTTTATATCCATTACTCTCTCTCTTCTGGATAGAGAATAACATTTTTGAATAATAGATTAGGAGCTAAAATGATTAATGAGTAAATGTGGCTGGTAGAAAGGCTCATAGGAATCGTGAGATGAAGAATGTTACAGCCCTGTGTGACCACATGTTGGACTTTACCATGTAATGACATTTTTCATTCCAAAATGGCTTTTCCTTTTGAAGGAGAACCTCATGCCCTATTTAAGGATCTTTAAGTTTCATTTTTATTTTGGAATGTCGGTTTAGAACACATTTGCAGAAAATGAGGAATCACATTTCACATTTAAAAATTTCAATATTACCATCTGAATTTGAGCAAGAAGTGTGCTTGCTCAGGCTGAATGACTTTGACTTTGGCAGTGTTGGTGGTATGGGAAGTGCCACTGCTTATGCAGGGGAGAGTGTGGATTACTTCTGTCAAATGTGCACACACTGTCATTTAAAAACAAATCCTGGGGCTGGGGCTCAGTGGTAGAACACTTGCGTAGTACTCGGGAGGCCAGGGGTTTGATCATCAGCACCAGATAAATAAATAAATTTTAAAAAATAAATTTAAAAAAACCCAAATCTCTTCTGTTGCTTTTTGTGCAGTAGATATAAATAGTTACTGGTTCTGCTTTATTTGTAAATTATTAGGACTAGCTCTTAATCTCAATTTTCTTTCTGTTTACATTTTGGCAACATCTCATTATCAGTGGTTCTCAAAGAGCAGGTCCCCAGGCCACCATCTCCAGAACCACTAGGGAACTAGATAGAGTTGTGCATTTTCAGCCTGTCCAGAGTCTACTAAGTCAGAAATCAGGGACAGGCTGATTAGCTCTCAAAGTCTCCCAGGTGGTCCTAACTCACATTAAAATTGATAACTGATTTGAAGTCTGATGTGCACCTTAACAAACACTAGTAGTGTTTGTGTTTTCACTTGAGTTTTCTACATAACAAGTTTGAGAAGTTTAGGGATTCCATTTGACCTGTGATTATAACTTTAGAATATTTTTATTTTTATCATATAAAGATATCTTCCTTAAAGTCAGAAAAATTATATGAGGATTCTAGGTGAGCATTATTGAATGAGGCATCTCTAAAACTAAAGCTCAATCACTCTGAATTTAATATCCTATTATTTGTTCTGTTTTCTGTAAACATATGAATGATATGGTGTGGCTACCTGAAGCAGCTCTTAAAAATGAACTAAATGTTCTATCTGCTTTATGTTGTGCTAAAAATAATCCCTGGCATGGGTACATTTTCTTTCAGCAAGAGCTTATCTACTTCACATTCAGCAGACAGGGAAGTGGGGAGCACACTGTGAACCTCAGCCTTCTGCTCCAGAGATGCAATGAAGTCCAGCTCTGGGTGGCCACAGAGATTCTGCTCTGCAGCCAGCTGTGCAAGCGAGTGCAGCTGGTGAAAAAATTCATCAAAATTGCAGCTCAGTAAGTTGCTGGTGGTGAAAGTGCTATTTCCATTATCTCCTTGAGAAAGTACTTCAGTTTTGTTTTTTAGTTTGTTTTTTGTTTTCTTTGGTTTGGTTTGGTTTTTCCCCTTGTGATAATGAGATGGTTTGGGAGATAAAAGCATAATATCAGGGTAAATGACCAAATGTTCTTGAGTATTTAAGTTTTGCATTTAAAAATATTTATATCTTAAAGTAAATGTCCAAATAACAGACTGAAGCACCATGTTCCATGCTCAGAACTAATAAACAGAACCCAGTCTTACAGTGTCGCTGGCTTAACTACAGTAGACTCAGCAAATGGGAGAAGATGATGTGAGTGAGAATTCTTGAAAATCAGGTGCATTCTGAGAGGATCCTGCTCATTGTTTTTTGATGCCTATAGTATAAACTTTTGCAAACTCTTTTGTTAGAAAGCCCTTCACCAGCTGCCCTACCTTCCCCCTGAGCCTCACCCCCTAGGTGCAGCCTATACTCTGAATATGTCTGTCATGCACAGTAACTTCCAAGTCTGGCCACGTGGTATTGGCTCTGCCAAGAATGGCCACTAACACTCAGCAAGTTGCTGCTTTTCTTCAAGACCTTGGTCAAATGTTACTTCCTTCCAGATGACTTTCAGATGCAGGTCCCAAAACTTTTTAAAAAGTAAATAAATTAAAAGAATAAAATCAGATGCCAGATCCACTAACTCCCCTCAGCACACGCATACTTTTTACCCTTTTAATTCTTTCACTGGACTCTGTTAGGACAGGAACCAATTCTATTCAGTGATTGTGCCTGGCATAGAATATGGTACACAGCTGTGACTCAGTAAGTGTTGGTTGAATGAAATTTTAATAATTTGTCTCTTAAAATACAAGATTGGATTCAGTTAGCATATTCAGATAGCATTCTGCTATCATATATACATAATTAAAATAAATAAATAAATTTATTTTTTTTAAAAAGTACAAGATTGTTATCCTTCCTAAGAATGTTCTTTGGGCAGCTTCCCAATAGAAACAGTGCAGATCAAAATCTTCCCCAGTTACTTTTGCCTCCTAGGCTTCCCACTTTATTTCTTCTTTGTCTTCCAAAATAGTTTGTATGTCACACAATTTTCAAGTACAGTCATCTCTGTGTCGTCAGGGGATTGGTTCCAGGATCCCCCTCAGGATACCAAAATCAGAGGATGCCCAGATTCCTTATATAAAATGGAATAGCATTTGCATGTAGCCTGCATACATCCATCGATATACTTTAAACCCTCTCTAGATTATAATACCTAATGCATTATGAATACTATTTAAATAGCTGTTATCCTGAACTGTTTAGGAACTCTTGACAAAAAAAAAAAAAAGCCTACACATGTTCAGTACAAACACACCATCATGGTCCTAACTACATAGTACATGAACTGCAACTGGTTGAATCCACACATCTTGAACGCATAGACAGGGAGGGCTGACTGTGCCTGTCAATGCAGTATATTCAAGAAACATATCAATCATATGTATAGCTCTATACAAGGTAGGTTGGGGCAATCAGACTGAGTCTGCCCAATCTTGCCTTCAAGCAGCTTGCCGTCATCTGGGATACTCCTATAGCTCAACCAGCTGCTGTGCAGAATAGGGTTGGGGAATGTCCTGGGATGAGGTCTGATTCTGTAAGGGACTTCAGGGAAGGGAAAGCTCATATTCAGGGTGTGGAATCGGAATCAGGAAACACTAGTGAAGGAAGTAGTGTCTGAGGACATATTTGCATTCTGGGTGGAATTTGATAGGTAAAAAGTCTAAAGAGCATTCTCTCCGTGGAGCAGCCTCACTGGAGACAGAAGCACAGTCTGGCCAGGGAAGGCCACCTCCACAAATCTGGGGAATATAGAGGGATGTTTGTAAGGAAGCTGTTAGAGATTTATCTGCAAAGGAAAATGTTACCAAACCATGAAGGATCCTGACTTTCATCTGAATTAAGGAGGCAGAATGATGTGATCAGAATTGCCATTCAAAAACTGTACCATAGGTGAAAAGACCCCAGAAGGAGGAGCTTGTGTTTACCAAGGCAAGAGATCATGGAAGCACCTGACCAAGGACTGCTGTGACTGGGATGTAAGGGAAGATAACAGGTTGAATCTTAAGACTGCTTTTATGCCAAGTGCTTTTTTTTTTTTAAATTCAGCCTGTATATTCTAAAATGGACTGTAAGATTCCTAAAGATGAGTCTCTTTTAGGTAAAAAGCTTTCTTATAAATGGCTATTACATGGAGAAATAGGACATCAATGTTCCAAGGAGTAAAATGATACCACCCAGCTCCATTCCTAGTATAAGATTATATCTATCCTCAGGGAAAAGAAATATATTCATATCTTCTCCATATAGCTCCATGCTCCTGAATTATTTATGGTACTGGTCTCTGTCCTGGCCCATGGGATGGAATGCCAACAGAAACATAAAGTTAAATTCCTTATAATCACACTAGTAGGAACAACCAAGGGAAAACAGTAATTTCCACAATCATGAAGTGTTTTCTCTGCCGAAGGCATCCTATTTACATATTCATGTTTCCCTCCTCAGCATCCCCATCCCCCACCTCTGTGGATTGAGTGGATTTTATTTCCTCACAGAGACAAAGGAGTGTTTGCTGGGCTGGAATGTTTAGTGTCAGTCTGTTCTTTTCCTGGAATGAATGACCCATGGTAACAGGATTCCAGACTGGAATAGTAGCTGATATTTGCACTGTAAAATTTGTCTTCTGCATAAATTGTATTTACATTAATTCAGTTCTATTTTTTAAACAGGTACAGGCATCAGTTAGCTTGTGTTTTGTTGTTGTTGTTTTATGTTTGACTATAAAGAAAAAACCTTATGGGCTATGAAAAATATTTGTAGGGAGCTAACAGATAAAAAGATGAGAATTATATTTAAGATTTTATATGATAAATGATGCTGAAAAAAGAGGAATAATAAACTTTTTATCATAAAAATAATAAAACTATTTCCCCAAAAGTTCTTGTTTCAACTTTGGGAAATGCTGTGTAAAGAGCTCACTGTATGCGAGGCAATCGGATATGGACAGAATATAAAAAATGAATGGATACATACTCTAATGTTAAGAGCCTGCTGCCCAGAGGAGATGATATATGGAATGACCAGAAGTGAGAGAGACCACCAGCAAGGTGCTTCTGGCAGAGGGATGGAACATTCCTTCTGACCAGAGCCTCAGCACAGGGTTGGGTATTTCAAAACATCAAGTTAGGAGGTGGAGCTAGCTCTTGTTTGTTCTGGCTGGTGTGAGCTTTCCAGGGGTCTGAGGAGGAAGAAGGAGTACAATGAGTGAATTAATGACCAAGGAGAGGTGGAGTAACTGAACTGAGGCCTAAGACAGCAGCCATTCTCATATTAATGGAATATACCAAGCCAGGTCCACCAGGGGAAAGCTGACAAGGAACCAGGTAAAGGGGTCAACTGAAATGAGGCCCAGTTGCCTCATACCTACCAGAGACAGCTGACAGCCTAAAACTGGCAGGACTCAGAGGGATAGGCCCTGCCAGCCAAGGCTCCACAGTGAGGTGCCTGATGACGTGTGCCACCCAAGTATCTTTGACACTGGGTGTGGAGGCAGCAGTACTTTCCCAGTTCAACTGCTCATGGGAATAGAACCTCTTGGAACTCGGGTGTAGCTGGACTGGGACAGTGTCTGATTTACTAGGCAGCAGCCTCTGCCTCTTCTCTAACAGCCCAAACTTTAACAGCCCAAACCATTTCCCTGGTTATAAACTATACATTCTTATTTACTCCTTGTGCCTCTGGATATTTATAAATAGCTTTGAGGGAACCTCAAGAACCTTTAAAGACTTCCTAGCTTTTGCTGGTAAAAAGTTGTCAGGGAGGAACTAAAAATAACTTAAAGGCCAACACTAGCTGAAAAATAAATCATGCATATGTTCTTGATGAATGTAGCTATTGATGATGGTAGTGAAGTGCCTCTAGTACCTAATATAACATGATGTTTACCTAGAAAAGCAGAATTGTAGACCCTGTCCCAAAATTCCCTTTGAGATGTTGTTGGAGATATGATGGAAGAGATGGCATCTGAAGGAAACTAAACTAGCATTGCTAGGTACCTGTTGAGTGCCTGGCTCACTGCTAAACACATTGATGTTTAGTTATTGAGGCAGAACAGTTTGTTACTCTTAAAGCCTTACTTCAGAGAAGTTGTGTTCAAATGCTCTCCAGATAAAGAAGTGTCTGGAATCCACAGGTTGCTCATTCTGGTCTGAAGTCCAAGCCCTCTCTCCTGACTTTGAAAATTAGTGGGATATTGACCACATTGGCCTCTGGTGATTGATATTATGCAGAATGGATAACCTTATAGAGTGCCTGGGGCACAACATGATCTTAGCTGTCATTTTATTTTTTTATTTTTTTAATGAGAAAGGTGAGAAAGAAACCCCAGGATAGATGCTGTATTTTAAACACATACATAATATAGTAGTCATTTTGTTGGTAGCAAAGAAAATGTGTCTAAGTAGGGTGGGATGAGGAAAACATAGGCCTGTGAGGTGAGACGTGCTTTTGACTGTCAAAAATTGAGAATAGCAGACCAATTCAAGAGAGAAGGATATGGCATGGAGAGAAAAAGGTGAATTAAAGGTTGTTCTGTTGAAGTTATAAATGCATACAAAATAGGTTTTAAAGGAAAGAAGATCTTGTGAAATGTCAGGAGGTGTCAAGAGCATAGGTCTTTTCTTAAAGGAAGAGCGAAAGCACGGGATCACTTCTTTTGCTTTAGGAACAGCCGAGGGTTCCCACTCCTCCCCTGGGCAGTGAAGGGCAGGGAGACTGAACTCTGGCCTGAAAGAGTCTTTCCAGCTTTATCTTTTGTGATCACCCATTTAAAGATTATTTCCTCAAAGTGTACTCTGCTTTCCTTTATTCCATAGCTGCAAAGCCCAGAGAAATCTGAATTCCTTCTTTGCCATTGTGATGGGCCTTAACACTGCTTCTGTCAGCCGACTGTCACAGACCTGGGAGGTGAGTCTTGGGGTCCCATTGCAGGGGGGGGGGGTTGGGCATGGGCAAAAAAATGAAAGAAAGAAAAAGAAATTCCAGAGAAAGTCTTTATTTAAAATAAATTGATTTATGAGTAGGTCGTGTAGCTTAGTGGTAGATGGCTTGCCTAGCATGCTCAAGACCCTGGGTTCCATCCTTAATATTGCTAAATAAATTAATTTGATTTAAACAGTTTAAATGTGATAAGTACTAGTAGGCTAAAAATGCTGAACAGTAATGGGTCAATGTGGTAGGGAGCATTTCCATCAAATATTCTTTAAAACAGTTCTCTAATATCTATGAAAGTGATGAAAACTGTAGAACATTCCTTAGCTATGATCAGCCTTCCTCCTGGGGGCGCCACTGCCATGCTGGCTGGTCCTGTCACAGTCTGGCCTGCATGATGCCATGTGCTCAGAAGTGGGTTTGCAGTGATGTTCATGAATTTGACCTTCAAGGCCTCTCATCTGCAAGTCTCCAGCATCGTGTTCACATGCACAGCACATATCTTTGTAAAATTTGTCAAAGTAAAGTTATTTTAAAAGAAGGCCCACAAAATGTAATAAGTTTGAGGCCCCCAAATGCTCACTGTCCTCCCTCTTTGAATGATGAAGGCTTTTGGGGTTGGAAGATAGAGGAGTCTACTCAAGTTCTGTCACATGGGCCCTGAGGACAGCGTGGGAAGGACCAAACTTGGGGATCCTCTAAAGAGCCAGACACAGACCTAGGACTCTGGCTCTGCCTCTTCACGGCCGGACTCCTTCTGTCCTCTGCTTTCCTCTCCTTCTCCCTCCTTTCCCTGCCTCACTACCTCACTGTGTGCCCTTCCTCTTCCTTTTCACTCTGTAACCATCCCGTCGTCTGTTCTGGTTCTAGCCTGTGTATGGCTGGTTGTGGTGGCCTCTCAGGTGCAGTTGCTGTCGCCGACTGTACCCTTCTCTCCATGGATTCCCTTTTGTTCAGTGGGCCATCTCTAGGGGAATGTATTTTGTGATCCAGGGGTCAGGGTCAGTGCTCCTTAAAGGGGTTCAAAAGAAAAGAAATGAAAGGCTTGCCTGCTCTAGTTAAGCAAACAAGACATTCACATACATCCTAAGGTTACAGGAGATGGGTAACAAATGCCACAACCTGTCAGGATGGAAAACAAGTGGCTGTCAAGGGCCTGTGGAGAGCAGAATTTGAATTAAGCCTCAAGAGAAAATTTGATTTGCAAAAATTGGGAAGAGAAATAATTCAATTATGTTCAAATAGCTCACATTCAGTCTGCATATTGACTGCCTATTGTGTGCAGGGCACTGTATCAGTGCCCTGAATGATAGAAAATGGGTACCTTAGAATATAGTGTGCATATGATGAATGAAGCCCTGCATCAGCCTCCTTGGACCAGAGAGGAGCAGGTGAAGGAACTCATTCCATCTCAGGGTAGCTGAGAAGACTAACAAGAAACCCTGGCCCACACCTGTGATCATTGCTACTAGGGAGGCTGAGGCAGGAGGAGTGCAAGTTCAAGGCAGTTTGAGCAACTTAGTGAGATCTCATTTCAAAATAAAAAGGACTGAGGATGTCACTCAGTGGTAGAGCACCTCTGGCTAGGGCAAAAGAAAAAGAAGAGGGGCTGGGGATATGGCTCAGTGGTTAAGTGTCCCTGGGTTCAATCCCTGGTACCAAAAAAAAAAAAAAAGGTAATAAAAGAAAGAGGTTTGAGGAACTGAATCAGAGGTCAGCAATTTTTTTGAAAAAAGCTAGATAGTAAATTTATTTTCGGCTCTGAGGACCACATGGTTGCTGTTGTAGCTACTTAACTCTGCCATTGTAGTGTAAGAACAGCCACATACATAGAAGGCTATGGTGATGTTTCAATAAGACTTTATTTACAAAAGCAGCCAATGGGCCAGACCCCTGGAGTAGAACAGTTTGACTTTGGACACGTTAGCTTTGAGACGTCACTGGGATGTTCATATGGAATATCCAGTAGACCAAGGCATAAAGCTCAGAAAAAAGGTTAAAGTCAGTTGCAAAAGTCTGCATTTTTTAATCTTTAAATTTGTCCTCCATTCATTAGGAGGCAAAGGCAGGAGAGCAGTTTTCAAATGTATTAAACTATCTGCTTGCTGGGAAAAACTGAGTTCAGACTCAAAATTATCAAATTGAAAACAACATTTATGAATCATTTAATAATGAGAGTTTGCCTCGTTATTTTTCACTTGGTTTGGAAACAGAAAATCCACAAACATCTTTTTGAACATCGTTAATGTTAATAGCTGGAATTTGTCAAGTGTCAGCCACAGACTGTATTCATTTCATGAGTTTATTCAGTATGTGTACTGAAGAAACTTAAGATCAGAGAGCTTGCAGACTCACACCAAAATACACAGCTGGAAAGAGGCAGAGTCAGAATTCACACTGAGCCTGGCTGCAAGCTTGAGCTCTGTAACCCAGAAGGTCACTAGGTCCCTATGAAAGGCATCCAGGTTTTCACTTCCTCATGTTGAAGATGGGCTGCAACCTTTCAGACCTTTGTCATTTGGCCTGAATTTTTCTTTGGAAGGATGGTGTAGGTTCCCATTCTCTGTCATCCTTGTCAGTGTGGTTGAGCCTGAGGATTCAGTGATTCTACCCATTAAATGCAAGCTTTGTCACGTAGGTTTTCATGGCCCTTCACTAACTCACCCTCTGCAGTAAAATACAATTATATCATTTATATAAAAAATGTCAGCCAACATCATTATTTCCCACTCAGCAACACTATTAAGAAGATGAGAACATTCATCAAAGGTAGACTATGGAATCAAAATCTAAGTTTTTATTAAATTATCAACAGTGTGTGGAATGTCTAACCAGCTAAATTCCTGAATCTTGTGGCTGTTATGTTAAGCTATTTTTAGCAACATTTCTAAGCAACATCATATTAAGGAGATGATGAAAATTGCATAATGAGAAGCAATCAGGGGAGAGCCAGATGACCGAGGTATTTATGCTCAAAAATGTGACACACATAAGCCCGCCTTACTGAAAACTCCCAATGCCTCTCACGATAACTGACTTCTGTGACCTTTTGTTGTTTGTATTTGTTTTTTAGAAAATCCCTGGGAAGTTCAAGAAACTTTTCTCTGAACTTGAAAGTTTAACAGTAAGTAGTTGGGCTGGAGGGGATTTATTCTTCAAATTAACATTAGCGTCAGATTGCCTTCTAGATTTCAGTGGTCTATTCTGTACTTCACTGTCAGGGAGCCTCAACAAGTTTGCTTACACATGAAATAGGAGCTTTGCTTTTTAAGGAATGAAGTGAGCTGGCAGTTTCTGCTTCTTCCTCTCCATGTATAAGGTGCTGAGAATAATCTTTTCAGTGTGAATTTTCTGAAGACAGGTTTTAAGTCGAATCCATTTCAAAGCCTACGAAATTCATCAGTATAAATTTAGCAACAACTAACGTCTTTGTATTATTTTTTATTTTTTGCCTTTTCTCCTTTTTACTAGTTCTTAGGTTTAGATCCAAAGTTTATAGTTTTCTTTTTTATAGCACAGTAAACCAGTGTTCTCATGTTTTCTCCACATTGTCTGCAGTTTTTTGGTTTTTTTTTTTTTTTTTTTTGCAGCATACTTAACAAAAGACCTTTGAGGTTACCTCATGATAGAAATTATGCAGAGGAAACTGTACTTAAAGAACCTATTTGAGGAAAATAATAGGGCAATCAAAAGGTGTCTCTCTTCTGCAGTCATTTCCCATTATTGTAAACCAGTAACTTGAGTTTCGTCCATTGCTTAGATTTCCTGCCCTAATTTAGTGAGTTTATTCTCCTAGGAAACCTTTATCTACTTTATTCTCAGGAAGAATTGCCCTATATCTAAGTCATGGTCAAATTGTTTATCAAAGTAGATTTGGAATTGTTTCTATAGCACCATTGATTTTTCTTTCTCTCTGTAATCTGCTTGGTTCGGCAGGATCCTTCCCTAAACCACAAAGCCTACAGAGATGCATTCAAAAAGATGAAGCCACCAAAAATTCCTTTCATGCCCTTATTGCTTAAAGGTAATTATTTTCTACCTTTTGTACTATGTAATTCCGTCTTTCAGAAGTTTATCACTCTAACTGTAAAAGGCAAAAAAGGGAATCTCGGTTTATTTCTTTACAGGAATTTTGAGATTCATACCTGTGTTTGCTTGTGATCGTTTTTCAAATACTCAAATATTTTTGAGATACCTAGACTGCTTCATTGTGCTTGAGCAGATGTCAGAGATTTTCACTTAAATAACAAAGCTTGACATTGTTTTGTGTTTTAATTTTACTTTTCTTCTAAGCCTGGTGTTATTTTCTTTAAGTCTGCAATATATTTAACTCAAACAAGAACAAGGCTGGCATAAAGGACCCAAATGGTGATTGGTCGTGCTGTGTGTTTGCAAGCTGAATTTTGGAGATACAGCCCATATTGGGTGGTTGTGTGAGAAATCCCTTTCATCAAAGCAACATAATAGATGAAAATTATTGGTGGAGGTCTGAGGTTGTGGCTCAGTGGTAGAGCGCTTGCCTCGAATTTGCAAGGCCCTGGGTTGGATCCTCAGCACCGCATAAAAATATATTTATTTTATAAATAAAGGTATTGTGTCCAACCACAACTAAAAAGTAAATATTAAAAATAATTATTGGTGGAGAGTGTACCTTCTGCTTTCAAGGAGTGGAATTCAGTTGGGAAAGTGACAGCCCAAAGGGAGACCACTGAACTCTGTTCTTTAGAGCACCATATAATTCATTGTGAAACCTGTCGTTTAAATTTACTGGTATCTCAGTGATCGCTTTTTCAAACTAAGGGGACAAATAAAAGGGAACTCTTGGGTTCGGCCTATAATCCTGACATTCTATCTGTACCTTCACCTGTGTGCTTCCCTAAGAAAGATTTGGGAATTTTTCTTGACCATATTTTGATTCTTAGAAGGGATTTTGTAGGAATATACCTTCATCCAGCTTCTGCCCTTCAGAGCTAACTTCCCCTGGGTCAGGGCCCAGTGATTGGACCCATAAGTGAGATTCTGAAAGTGGGTTGCTTCAGAATTGTGTAGCTGGCTGGCCTGGCCTCGCCATCCTCAGGCCTGCCTCTCCCCACTGCTACCCCACTGGCAATAATGCTGGCTCCCTCCTCAGAACAGCCAGAGCTGCAGAATTGCTGTGAGTTCCTGTGCATTTCTGCCGTCCCTCATTTGTTCTTCATCTAATATGAAGCAGGAATCCCTGTGAAGCAAGAATATAAGGGTAACCGAGAGATAGATGCACAGAATATTCCACTCCAACTGAAAAGATTGTGTTAATGCTGAAATGAGGAGAGATTGCTATGCTGAAGTAACAATTTAAAAGCTCAGTTGATTTATTTGTTAAGTTTTAAGATAAGTTTATTCAGGCTCATGCTTTCTATTTGCAGAATAAAACATCAAGTGGAGGGAAAGGGGTGGCAGGTAAGAAATAGCACTTAGAATCATTTAGATACAAGAAGGGACACTAGAAAATGCAGAAGGTTGTGGGAAAGGAATTGATTTTTGTAAGAAAAAATTTTTTAAAAAATAAATACTTTTAAGGTGATAAGAAATTAGTTGATGGTATCCCTTTAACTTCATTAGATTAGAGTATAGCTGTGTACTGTGTATTAGTGCTTCTTCTCCCAAAATGTTTAATGCAGTCAAGTGTCACACTTACATCTTAGCTTAGATGCAATTTTCTGCTCTACTGAGTTTATCTAGACCTTTTTATTGGCAGCAAAACAAATTTCACTTTTTTTTCTACTGAAAAATACATTCACTCATTCCAAAAGAACAATTAGAAAATTAAACATTTTTCTTCTTTTCGTTAGACGCCTTCTTGAGTTAAATAAGCATTTATTTTTCCTTTACTTTAATTTTTCTTACAAAACTTAAACAATATTAGTATTCTTTTGTGTTTAAAGTTACCATTTTTGTCTGAGATCATTTCCAGAAGAAAATAGAATGAAATTTTTAAAAATATGTATCATGCCCCAAGATGAGGTATCTTTGAAAAAAAAAATACACAACATTATTTAACTCTTAGATTTTTTTATTGTGTGATTTTTTTTTTAAGTGGTAATGAACTATTTTAGATTTAGAGCAACTGGCTTAATTTTCAATGAAAACTCTTTTTCCTTCCTCTTTGTACCTTCTACTTGGAGTTGCTTTTAACTAGAGAATAGAACCAAACTGAACTCCTTGGGTGCTTGGGAAGGCTCAGGCCTCCCAAGTGTCACTCTTTGTGTTTGTAAGCATGCAGATTATCAGGTAAATGGATTACTTGGGGATCCTTCCAGCTGCTGGCTTTCCTCTTTCCCAGTTGAATTTTGTTGCCTTTGATGTGCTTTCCCCCTACTGTGCTGTGGAAGCCAGTTCCAAAAGGGATGAAGGGAAGCCCTAAATGAGTGTGAGAGGAAGGCTCCAGCAGAGCTGAGGTCCACAGCAGCTGAGCAGCATGTGTACCCTCTGTGATTTTTGAAGATGGTGGTCCCTTGCACTAGTGTGAATCATCAAGGGGTGTTTGCGGATTAACTGTAGTCCCTGCGGGGAGCTGCATGTCTATCTCAGAGCACAGATTACTGTTGCAGGTTTGCGGGGGGG